>NW_026854300.1:0-309656 GCF_026571515.1 Ruditapes philippinarum
TTAAAACAATCATTTGTCTAATTCCGTTTGAAATTCAATTTTGGTACAAAACTATGGAACGTCTTCTTTACACACAATGAAGACCAAAAGCCCTATCCTAAGAAATATGAACGGGAGGTCTCCGCATGGCTTGCTCGTTTCTGGACCGAATATTGGCTGTTTTCCATATAATCAACTAAAATTGTGCAAAGTCAAATCATGGAGATAAAATTTTACCTGAAAATAGTGTTTAACAATATTTTTGATGGGATAAACAAATTTGATAAAAAATGAAATTCAGTGAGGTAAGACTGCATAGCCTGCCATTTGTAAAATGAACGCTACGTACTTAAAAAAAAAGAAAAAAAAGCACAAATTTCTACCGTCTACCGCTTAAAAACCATGTGGATGAATCCGTAACAGATTCGTTTTTGTATAACTTTGGAGGGTGAATAATGCACAAAATGAGGAACAAAGCCGTCACACAATCGATATGTCCAGGAGATTTTCGCGTGGCATGTTCAATTTTGGGATCGGCGATTTGTTCTTTCCCTAAAAAAAATGCATAAAAATCACCATATTCTAGCGCGAACCGTTAATACACCATTTGTTTGATTCCGTTGCAAATTTGTTTTTGTACAACTTTGGAGGGTCTTCTTTGCACAAAATGAGCACAAAAGCCGTAACCCAAATAATATTTCCAGGAGATTTCCGCGTGGCATGGCCATTTTTTGGACCGGCGATTTGTTCTTTGTCTATATAAAGTATCGTAAAATACACCATATTCTATAGCAACCGCTACAACACCATTTGTCTGATTCGTTGCAAATTCGTTTTTGTACAACTTTGGAGGGTCTTCTTTTGCACAAAATGAGCACCAAAGCCGTAACCCAAATAATATTTCCAGGCGATTTCCGCGTGGCATGGCCATTTTTTTGGACCGGCGATTTGTTCTTTGTCTATATAAAGTATCGTAAAATACACCATATTCTATAGCCAACCGCTACAACACCATTTGTCTGATCCGTTGCAAATTCGCTTTGTACAACTTTGGAGGGTCTTCTTTGCACAAAATGAGCACCAAAGCCGTAACCCAAATAATATTTCCAGGAGATTTTCCGCGTGGCATGACCATTTTTTGGACCGGCGACCTGTTTTCTCCACTATGTAAAGTGCATATTAAATTTTTCGTAAAAAACACCATATTCTATGGCCAATTGTTTAAAACACCATTTTGTCTGATTCCATTTAAAATTTCGTTTTTGTACAAATATGGAACGTCTTCTTTGTTCATAATGAAGATCAAAGCCCTAATCAGAACAATATGTCCGGGAGGTTTTCGCATGGCATGGCCATTTTTTGGATCGTCGTTTCGTTCTATATAAAATCCATAAAAAACACCATATTCAAAAGACAAAAATTAAGACAACATTCATCTGATTCCGTTCAAGATTCGTTTTTGTACATATTTGGAGGATCATCTTTGCACAAATTGAGAACCAAAGCTGTAACCTAACAACCTCGTCCGTGAGATTTCCGCATGACATGGTCATTTTTTGAACCAGAGTTTTGTTCTTTGTCTATACAAAGTGCGTACATTTTCGTAAAAAAACACCATATTCTACATCCAACCGTTTAAACATCATTTGTCTAATTCCGTTTGAAATTCAATTTTTGTTACAACTAGGGAACGTCTTCTTTACACACAATGAAGACTAAAGCCCTATCCCAAGAAATATGAACGGGAGGTCTCCGCATGGCTTGCTCGTTTTTGGACCGAATATTGGCTGTTTTCGATATAATCAACTAAAAATTGTGCATAGTCAAATCATGGAGATAAAATTTTACCTGAAATAGTGTTTTAACAAATATTTTTGATGGATAACAATTTGATAAAAATGAAATTCTGTGAGGTAAGACTGCATTGCCTGCCATTGTAAAATGAACGCTACGTACTTAAAAAAAGCACAAATTTGTACCGTCTACCGCTTAAAAACCATGTGTCTGAATCCGTAACAGATTCGTTTTTGTACAACTTTGGAGGGTGAATAATGCACAAAATGAGGAACAAAGCCGTCACACAAGCGATATGTCCAGGAGATTTCCGCGTGGCATGTTCAATTTTGGGATCGGCGATTTGTTCTTTCCCTATATAAAATGCATAAAAATCACCATATTCTAGAGCGAACCGTTAAGACACCATTTGTTTGATTCCGTTGCAAATTCGTTTTTGTACAACTTTGGAGGGTCTTCTTTGCACAAAATGAGCACCAAAGCCGTAACCCAAATAATATTTCCAGGAGATTTTCGCGTGGCATGGCCATTTTTCGACCGGCGATTTGTTCTTTGTCTATATAAAGTATCGTAAAATACACCATATTCTATAGCCAACCGCTACAACACCCTTTGTCTGATTCCGTTGCAAATTCGTTTTTGTACAACTTTGGAGGGTCTTCTTTGCACAAAATGAGAACCAAAGCCCTAACCGAAACAATTATTCCAGGAAATTTCCGCATGGCATGGCCATTTCTTGGACCTGAAATTGCGGTTTCCGATATATACGTAGATCACCTAAAAATTTCAAACTGATTCATGAAGACAATAACATCCTGAAATTGTGTTAAAATTATATTTATCAATCACATCTGCATAGAGCACGTTCTTACATGAATTGTCGTCATACACAGTTACCCATTGTAAAATGAATGCTACGTACTTAAGAAAAAAGTGGAATAATCAAGTTGATTGTGATGGTTCAGACCATCGTCTTCACAACTATTTTAGGCTATAAATTCTAGCTAACGCAAAGAAAATGATAGCAAGATGTCCGCATAAAATGGTCCCTGTTTTGGATTGAAGATTAATTCTTTAATTAATAGGTTTAAGACATTTCGTAAAAAAATACCATATTCTAAAGCCAACCGTTTAAAGACAATGTGTCTGATTCTGTTGCAGATTCGTTTTTGTACATCTTTGGAGAGGTTTCTCTTCACAAAATGGGGACCGAAGCTCTTACCCAAATAATATGTCCGAGAGATGTCCTCATGGCATGGTCATTTAATGGACCAGTGTTTTGTTCTTTCTCTGTACAAAGTGCATTTAATTTCTGAAAATTCACCATATTCTACCGTCAGACGATCTGACTATTACGTCCAAAATAAAAACAAATAACGATATCTCTATAATACACACACTTGAAAGCCGGAAACATCATGATATCATATCATTTAGATTTATCTCCCATTAACTGTATATCATGTTGCGGTCTTGTTTTGAATTTTAAACCATTTTGTGCGCATATAGACATTTAATGTGTACATATCTTTTGGTTCATCTACTCCATTAACAATGCTATGATTAATTGTGCGTTAAACTTCTCGTATATAGAGATTTTTGTTGTTTGTTTCATAAAATATATCTTTATTTAAAACTTAACCTATGTCATTCACACTTAAACTCTAAAGTGTACTTATTTTGAGAGCGTATTAGTAATACCAATAAATTAGATCACGGGTTAACTTAAAGCAATTAAGTTTTACTTTTTCAATTATTCACAAGAGAAAAAAAATAACCCCGACTACTTCCGCTTTCCCTTCAGTAAAAAAAATAGATTATTGTATAAACTTTTATCAACGAAACGCCGAGTATATACATGATAAAAACAAAATCTGGATGTATAAAACTTCCGGGTGTTTTAAGAATAAAGAAGGTTGTCGATGTACTTGATCTGTATACTATATAGAAGCGCACGGTTATACTTGAGTTAATTCGTTTTAAAGAATGAGAAGTGAATGATTTGTTATTATATTAAGAGATGGATAATATGTGTGATATTATATAAGGTAAGTGTGTAGTAAGTTACTTATCCACTCCATGGTAGTTAAAAAGGTATATAACATAGGGATTTTAACAATTTCTCGGAGTAAGTATCCGTATATTTGTACTATAAATACATATGTATTTATGTTTGGATTTTAACGTTTTCTTTTTTGGTTTATATAGCTGTATATTTCATGTTTACAGATATATGTATATTTGGATTTTAACAAATTCTTGAGGGTATGTATCACGATATTTTATGTATACCAGTATATATATTTGGTTTTTAACAAATTCTGGAGGGTATGTATCAAGATATTTTATGTATACCAGCTAGTATATATATTTGGTTTTTAACAAATTCTTGAGGGTATGTATCAAGATATTTTATGTATACCAGTATATATATACATATATATATATATTTGGATTTCAACAGTTAGTTTCTTAGGGGTATGTATCAGTAAAGTTTATCTACCTCTATATATGTGTATCTGGTGTTAAGGTATCCGACAGTTTGCTTGAGACATGTATACAGTAGGTATATATTCTCAATTCATCGTATGTTTAAATTGAAAGTTTATTTGCATAACATGCACATAGACAGTGGTGAATGAGAAATGTAGGTCTATACCTGGTTAAATACACATGTTTTAGGTGTAGCCAATTTTATTGCGATATATAAATTAAAACAGGTTTCATTACATCCGTTATCTTGTTTTTATAATAATTAATGTTTACGTCAAGGTTGCTATTCAACGATTTATTTAGGAAGAGGTCACATTGCAAATCTTTATTTGATTATTATCAACAACAATAACCGCCGTAGCAGCAGCAGCAGCAGCAACAACAACAGCAGTAGTAACTAACAACAACCAAACTGACTTATAACATGTAAAATTGAAGAAGAATAATGTTATTTAACTAGCCATTATTTAGGTTTCGGTTTCGAGACATTAAATGTTTCGAAATATATAAAAATAAAACTCATATTGATTTAAGTTGAGGCTAATATGAACGAGAACATACACTGCAATTTTCCAAATTCTTAGATAATTTTGCAACTCCCCCGGCCACCACCTCTCCCCTAAAAGAATAAATGGTCTTGTCCAGACTGAAATATGGACAAATCCACTTATTTTATTTATCGAACGATAATACTTTTCATTATATCATGACATTTGAATTCAATTTAAGAACTTGAAAAAAAAATTGAAATAGTACACTATATGAATTTTATGCTCCACGAATTAATCCGGGTACTTGGAGAGATCGATATTTCATTCTTTATCAATATTTATATCAATCGGAACATCCAAGCTGTTATTCATAATCCGAAGTTTGACGGAAAGAGCCGATAATATCGATTGTATTTATATTACGCCTAAAAGTGTGTCATATTTTACAATGTATTGAATATCTGTATTGAACAAGAAGATAAGTTCAATACGTGTTATGATTGTATTGTATATGATTGATTATATTAACTTGATAATCAAATACCGGTATATTTAATTGTACTTATGTTTTAAAGTTCATTTTGAGAATTGACAAGGTCACGTTGTATGGTATATTTATACTTCCTTTATTCATTTTTATTTACATTGCACGCATATTATTTCCCACGAACTACAAAGTTTAAGTATAAATCTAATGTTTAAAATAGTAATTCATAAAGCATCTGCTTAATGCAGATTTGATTCAATATCAACGAAGCGCTCATTATGATAACATTTAGCTATTCAAGAGCAATAACATTATCAAGAGCGAATCCGGTGGCTTTTTTAATCCAAAGAAATTCATTTTAGCGTTCGTTTTGACACTTAATATAGGGTTTTTAAATAAATGTTCTCCTGTGCGTAAAAAGAACGAGTTTGATAGTCCAAGATTGGATATACACCGCACCACTCGTCTCCCACCCCCTGGAAGTAGACTAAAATGACTACCTTCTAATAGAAATGCGAAATATAGTCTACCTCTACCCTGGGACAAAAATGTCCCAGCTCTACCTACTAATCATTATTAACGTACTATAGTAGTAAGCATAATTATATAAGCACATCATTCATTAACGTACATACGTAAACATATATACGAGCTCAAGTCGTAAACGAATGTACCCGAACTAATTTAAAACGTTTATACAGTCATTATAATTTGTTAACATAATTATGTATGTCTTATAAATTGTAAACGTATATACGCCCACAAATCGCAAGCATTTTAAACACCACTTATTGTAAACATATATGTGCATAACATCAACACCAATCGTAAACGTCTATGCTCTCACTGATTGAAAACGTATATACGCTCACTGAATGTAAACGTATAAAGGTTCACTTGTTGTTAACGTATACACGTGCGTTTATCATAAATGTATACACGTTCACTTATCGTAAACGTTTACACTCCCGCTAATCGTAAACGTTTACACGCCCATTAATTGTCAACGTTAATATGCACACTAAATGTAAACATAAATACACATACACTTATCGTAAGCAATTGTACGCCCACTAATTGTAAGACTATATACGCCAACTAATCGTAAACGTTTATATGCCCACTAATCGTGAGCGTTTTTACGCACACGTGTCCTAAACTTATTTTCGCACATCAATTGTAAGCTTATATTCGCCCACTAATCGTAAGCGTTTATACGTCCACTAATCGTAAACTTTTTTTACGCCCACGTGTCCTACACCAATTGTAACCTTATCTTCGCCCACTAATCGTATGCGTATATAAGCCAACGATGCACATTAATCCTAACATATACGAGAATGAACAAAAGTGGGCCGGTAATCGCTACATGTGGTTACCATAACGACCGTTTGTTTACATATGATTCATGCCAGACCGGCAATATTTGCTGTATATTTTCAAAATATGTTTGTCTCTATTACGGTATAAGTTTTATTCAGCTAACTTGGAAAATAAGGAAATAGCGACACTTTTCCGCGTATTTATTGAACAGCCCTCGTATATACAAACCAATCGTAAGCGTAGTTACGCTCATTAATCGTAAACCTACACTAAGCAAACTAAACGTAGAAAGTTAAACGCATTTGTTGAAAACATAAATCTGGTTAGTTTATTACATATTACAATAACAATTTGATATTACATACATGTACTTTCAAATCATGGCTATAAATAGGAGTACTTCCCACTTGTAATTATTATATCACCCTATTGTCTTTTCACTGACCCTTAATGTATTAACAACACATTCATAAATATTCAAGGACATGTATTTCCTTATGTATTTCCTTATGTTTGTTAATTATATCGTAAATTCTATCAGTAATTTATTATAGAACATGAGCGTACAAATTATGAAAAATACTGGCCACTTGATCCAAGGGCGACAAAATAATAATAAAAGGCGCCATTCCGCAGTTCACCCTACTTTATAACTTTACACTTAATTGTATCTTTGTAATTATTTTCTTTCTTTGATTTCTTTCTTTAGTTCAATCCACTTATTAAATAAAAAGAAATATTGTATTGACCTCCTAGAATTCTAACTCGATAAAATAGATATGTTTCAGCCGAAATTCTTAAAAAATTGCATTTGTTTTGGTTTTTACACAACACAAAATTCCCACACTATTTGCAATGCCACATACAATCACGATTGTTGTAATGTCACTTATTGGACGCCATAGATATGATTTGATATTGTTAATGCAGGTTAATTGTACGGTTGAAATATAGAACACTTATTGTTAAAGATTAATTAAACACCTTTTGTATAACTTAGGTAGTTAGGCTGACACATTATTTGTTGTTGTTTTTTCTTCATTATTACACCAGCTTTAACCCATTATAGAATAAACATAGATATTTGAACTTATAAAGGGATAAACCCTTATTTGTAAATACTTTAACATCAAAAGAACAGAATCTTTATTGCTTTATCTGTACATAGTATATCATCATACAGCATAACTTGTGAAATCAATGCAATAATATGAAAGAAAAACATTGATGCTAGTACTCAAACATAGGTGATCGTTAAATAAGCCCAAGCTAAATGAGGATGAAGAAATATAAAAAAAATAAAGGTTTTTTTACATGACATGACTAGAAATCACTTTTCGATATTGATGTGCCATATAGTGTAGGTCTAGACCAATAACTTGTTTGCGAAATTTCAAAATATTCCCTCATTCCGTTTTTCCAGAATGATTATTTTAATTGTGAGTATATTTCTTAATTATATTTTGCATACCTTTCTGTATTAAATTCTCCAAAATCTCCGGTTGATCTATGCAAGAAATTCGAAATTTATGTTTTTTATAGGTTTTGGACCTCATTGGAGTCTCATCAACATTTCGTTTAATCTGCAGTTTTTTTTGTTGATTATTGCTGAGCACACAAATGTAATTTACAGATTTACAAAGGTGTATAATGATATTTAATTTGTTAAAAAAAACCCGGAAAACCACTCACTCTTGAATGATTAATTTTTAGTTCAAAATCTTTAAATGAAACGCTTTGTGACAATAACTCGATTGTCAAAAATAAGCAACAATAAAATTGAGGGGAAATTTATTACCCAATTGCTTTCTTTCTCTACATGCAGATGACACTTTTCTTTACGTATAAGAGTTTGGTTTTCTTCAAAAATAATCCACGTTTTTTGGGGCAAACGGTGTGTATAGAACGACAATGACAAAATATCAAATGACATAAAGAACGAGCAACCCCCCCCCCCCCTAAAAAAAAACAAAAAAAAAACAAAAAAAAACAAAAACATCCCCCCGAAAATAAAACAGACAACAACAACAAAAATATGATGAAAACAACAAAAAACAACAATAACTACATGCATGAATATTCATAGACACCCATTTTCCCAAATTCGTCATTTAAATTATCTGTCTATCTTAATTTGCAAGTTGCATGCTCTAGAAAGTTTGTATATCATAAACTCTTGTCGCAGCGGCATATAAACCTACGGTGCGCATATTATATATTTTCAGTAATTCATATTTGTATTATACAAAACAAGATAGTTTGCCACGGTATACACAATATGGGTAGATACAAAAACAACTAGGAATATCTATGATATCATTTCTTATCATATTACATGAATAAGTGATTCATTGTAATAGAAAGAGCACCGAAACACGAGGCTATCTGATTTGTACGAGGGGGCGTAGCCCCCGAGTATAAATCAGATTGCCGAGTGTTTTTGGTGTTCTTTCTCTTTTGTATCATAGTCAAACATGACAGCACGTTCCCTGTTGTCATAATACGAAACCCCAGAGAAAATTAACCAATAAACGAGCATTTGAATATGATAGTTCTGCCCTTTTCCCTTTCCCTTCCGTCACAATAAGTAAACCCCAGCAAAAATGAACCAATCAACGGGCATTATCTGGAGTGCGGGTAACTGATACCTGCACTCCAGTTACCGCACTGTGCATGTATATGTATACGATTTAACTCTGACTTTTTCAACAGAAAGGTCCTCAAACTATGATACAAGAAATAGATAGTATTAGATTTATATATCAAACAATGCTTTTGGACAATCGCATCATCTCGGCCCTCTCCGTCAAACTTCGGATAAGATATTAGCCGAGATGTTCCGATTGTACTTTTGAAAATGAACCGCCTTTAACCCATGGCCTGCTAGCTGCAACTGATTCTATCACTGCGACCAGTGCAGACAAAAAATTAGTAACATCGGGAAAATGGCGTTACATTAAATCAAATTTGAGTTCTACAAACCTCCCACAGGGGTTTTAATCCCGAAACCAAGTGCCTTTGATCATATGATCTGCACTGGTATTGTTCGCTAGATCGGGTCACCATATATTTCGGAATGCTCCCTAAAAATGATAAATGGTTTTGTCCAGACTGAAAGATGGACACCGGTTTAATATTGTTAAAATGAATGAAGAAAGATAGGTAAATTAACAAAGTATACATAGCCAATTACAAAATAATAAATAGCATATTGAAGCATGTGTTTAAGTGATGTGAAAGGTTGGGTAGGTGAAACGGCCAGGTGGAGTTGCAATGGTGGAAGGGTTGTTGGTAGGATGAAAACATAAAATATTAATATTTTTTATAAATGCATCCTAATTCAAATCCGTTTATTAAGCACATTCTTAACAAATGACATACAAATGCAGTTGCGAAAATATTAAGAGCCTTAGAGTAATTATGTCATTTGGTTTGTTTCAGTTTAAGTTGACACGTGATGGCAACAGTGATGACGTCACCTCGTAGACCCTCGTTACCAACACCAAATACCCCAGCTCATGTTCGAATAGGCTTTCAAGGACACAGTCAAGCCAGCGATACCGCACCCCCTCTACCCTCGAGGGACCATCCTTTAAGGAGAAAGGCGTTTGAAACAAATTGTGAGTAACTCGTATCGTCTGTGATTTTGACATACATAATTATATAATAGAGTCATTCGCATCTTCTCGGCCCTTTCCGTCAAACTTCGAATAAGAAGTATTAGTTTAAAAAAACAATGATACAAGTACATCATGTTGTTAATACATTAACAATAATTAGATACACGAATGAAAAAGGATTAGAGCCTTATTTACTTTACAAAGAAGTATAATACACATCCCTTTTACTCGTATTGTGTCCGAGCAAAGCGTTTGTGAATGAATTTACATTGATATTTATTTTTTGATAAGCTATCTTTATCCCGTATTCTATTCTTTTAAAAAAAATGAAGAAAAAAAAATGAATCGGCTGACAAAAGCATCTATGTACTTTGTGTTTATCTATTAAATGCGGACTAATTTAGCCATTGAAGTGAGGACTCCAGATACAATGTAATGCTAAATTGTAGTCAAACTCTTATGTATATACGTTACAATTATACATAAATATAATGATATAAAGTTGCGATTTTCATGTACAAAAGTACAATTAAATACTATTAGTACAAAATACTTAACGTACCAAGAATACTTAAGTTGAAATAGAATATTAACAAGAAGAGTAATTCACGTTAAATAATAACAATTGGTCCGACTGTATGGCTGCGAAGGATGGCCTTGTTCTGCATTATACTTGTTGGTTGCAAGCAACAATCAATGGCGACAATATGGGTTAAAAAGTAAAAAAAAAATGTCATATGACCCGCGTCACGACAAAACTAACATAATGGGTTTGCGACCAGCATGGATCCAGACCAGCCTGCGCATCCGCGCAGTATGATCAGGATCCATGCTGTTCGCTTACAAACCCTATAACAAGTAGACAAACTGATAGCGAACAGCATGGATACTGATCAGACTGCGCGGATGCGCAGGCTGGTCTGGATCCATGCTGGTCGCAAACCCATTATGATGGTTTTGTCATGACGCAGCTCATATGTTTCAGCTTTTGTGGATAGAAACACAGCGAAGGCATATTCTGACCCACAACGGGCAGCTCACATTGGAAGATCACAAAGTGAATCAAATCATCATAGCAACGCGCATCAACAAAGTCATGCGCATGCGCATTCAGCTCAACAGTCACGCCAAAGACAACCTAAAGCAGGTAATAACGGAACAAGAGGACACAATTATATTATCATGGTGATATAAGTAAAACAAACCCTAATCATCAAAAAACTTAGGAATTAGCTACTTTTTTTTTGTTTTTAATTTTCTTATCTAAGAGTGCACGTTCTTTAAATTATAATAGCTATATTTTACCTTGACACTTTATTGATTTTCTGTCATAAAACAATATTTGAGAAGCGTTTATCTATACAGTAGTTTAAATAATTGCTTATTAATAGAAAGATTGTTTACAAGTTATTAAGTGAAATATCATGATTTTTTGTATTCCACAAAAAGTTATTCTTTTAAATTATGAAAAATGCTTGCCACAATGACATGATTACATCTCACCACACTGATTCAAGTTTCTTGTCAATCTATTGAAGTTCTTCTTACCATATTTATGCTTGATTTAAGTTTTGACGATACTTTATCTGGTCGTCTTTTTTTGCGAACAGGCTCAAAGCTCCTTAGTATTTTATTTTATATATTTTTAGCGGCAGACGATCCTCTACCACCGCCCCCACCTTCATCCCGACCTCCGACAAGACCTCCGCCCCAATATGGTAAATATTTGCTATATAAGTAATACATTGAAAATCAAATTTTAATGGGTTTTTTTTAAAGTTTTACAGTAACAGTAAATAATTGACGACAATTTTACCGGCTAGCAACAATTAATGTTCTTGCATATTATATAACAGTTTTATAATGTTATTGTAATATATATATCAATGGCGTTTGCTACATTGTTTTAAGACAAACAGATACCCCCCCCCCTTCGCTTTTAAAATGCTTCTGTTATCATATTTTAAGAACATGCAAAGTTTTAATAATTTCTGTGAAAGAGATGTCACTTTTGCCTATATCCTATTTTCTCCTATTTATAATCGTGGGACTGGTGTGGATGAACTTAACAAATGATTAACAGTTCGAAGATTTGTTGTAACTCTTTATGAACTAAGTATTTTCTCGTATGAACTGGGAATTTGATAATTTGCTGAAGACTGGTAGCTATGTGATGATTTTATACCATATATACAGCACTTCAATCTATTGGTGCCACATTTAAATAAGTGTTTAAGATCAATTGTCTTAGGAACTACTTGTGTTTGTTAATTAAAGTAGATATTTTCAAAACATTTTCCCTGGATTAACTACAGGAACTATTTTTAGTCCCCTACCGGTTTACCGGAGGGGACTTTAGGTTTACCCTCCGTCCGTCTGTCTGTCCGTCCGTCTGTCTGTCAGTCCGTCAGTCCGTCCGTCCACAAAACTGGATCCCGCGATAACTTGAAAAGTACTGAAAATATTTTTATGAAACTTGGTATATGGATAGATGGCAGTATGGAGATTATGCACGTCTTTTTCTTTTCTTCCTATGTTGAAAATTCTGGTTGCTATGGCAACAAATAGGCTGAAAATATGGCAAATTTTACACATAAACTGGATCCAGTGATAACGCAAAAAGTACTGGAAATATTTTTATGAAACTTGACATATGGGTAGATGGCAGTCTTGGGATTATGCACGTCTTTTTCTTTTCTTCCTATGTTGAAAATTCTGGTTGCTATGGCAACAAATAGGCTGAAAATATGGCAAATTTGACACATAAACTGGATCCAGTGATAAAGCAAAAAGTACTGGAAATATTTTTATGAAACTTGACATATGGGTAGATGGCAGTCTTGGGATTATGCACGTCTTTTTCTTTTCTTCCTATGTTGAAAATTCTGGTTGCTATGGCAACAAATAGGCTGAAAATATGGCAAATTTGACACATAAACTGGATCCAGTGATAAAGCAAAAAGTACTGGAAATATTTTTATGAAACTTGACATATGGGTAGATGGCAGTCTTGAGATTATGCATGTCTTTTTCTTTTCTTCCTATGTTGAAAATTCTGGTTGCTATGGCAACACATAGACTGAAAATATGGCAAATTTTACACATAAACTGAATCCAGTGATAACTCAAAAAGTACTGGAAATATTTTTATGAAACTTGACATATGGGTAGATAGCAGTCTTGAGATTATGCATGTCTTATCTGTTCTTCCTATTTTGAAAAAATATCAGTTGCCTTGGCAACAAATAGGCTTAAAACATGGCAAATATAACAATATTTGTGATTAGTCAAAAAGAGCTGAAAATTTTTATGAAATTGCATCTTTAATTCAAGAGTTACCGGTTTACCGGAGGGGACTTTAGGTTTACCCTCCGTCCGTCTGTCCGTCTGTCCGTCCGTCTGTCTGTCAGTCCGTCAGTCCGTCCGTCCACAAAACTGGATCCCGCGATAACTTGAAAAGTACTGAAAATATTTTTATGAAACTTGGTATATGGATAGATGGCAGTACGGAGATTATGCACGTCTTTTTCTTTTCTTCCTATGTTGAAAATTCTGGTTGCTATGGCAACAAATAGGCTGAAAATGTGGCAAATTTTACACATAAACTGGATCCAGTGATAACGCAAAAAGTACTGGAAATATTTTTATGAAACTTGACATATGGGTAGATGGCAGTCTTGGGATTATGCACGTCTTTTTCTTTTCTTCCTATGTTGAAAATTCTGGTTGCTATGGCAACAAATAGGCTGAAAATATGGCAAATTTGACACATAAACTGGATCCAGTGATAAAGCAAAACGTACTGGAAATATTTTTATGAAACTTGACATATGGGTAGATGGCAGTCTTGGGATTATGCACGTCTTTTTCTTTTCTTCCTATGTTGAAAATTCTGGTTGCTATGGCAACAAATAGGCTGAAAATATGGCAAATTTGACACATAAACTGGATCCAGTGATAAAGCAAAAAGTACTGGAAATATTTTTATGAAACTTGACATATGGGTAGATGGCAGTCTTGGGATTATGCACGTCTTTTTCTTTTCTTCCTATGTTGAAAATTCTGGTTGCTATGGCAACAAATAGGCTGAAAATATGGCAAATTTGACACATAAACTGGATCCAGTGATAAAGCAAAAAGTACTGGAAATATTTTTATGAAACTTGACATATGGGTAGATGGCAGTCTTGAGATTATGCATGTCTTTTTCTTTTCTTCCTATGTTGAGAATTCTGGTTGCTATGGCAACACATAGACTGAAAATATGGCAAATTTTACACATAAACTGAATCCAGTGATAACTCAAAAAGTACTGGAAATATTTTTATGAAACTTGACATATGGGTAGATAGCAGTCTTGAGATGATGCATGTCTTATCTGTTCTTCCTATTTTGAAAAAATATCAGTTGCCTTGGCAACAAATAGGCTTAAAACATGGCAAATATAACAATATTTGTGATTAGTCAAAAAGAGCTGAAAATTTTTATGAAATTGCATCTTTAATTCAAGAGTTATCTCCTCTTTAAGAATTTTGCTTTTAAAATGTTATATTTTGGTAACAGGGATGTTTCAAATATTAACTTCAGAGTGTCCTTCAGTCCGTCTGTCTGTCTGTTCATAAAAACTGTTTCCTGTGATCACTTTTAAAGAACTTTTCCAACAAGTTTACTTAAAATAGAGAAAATTGAAACATTAGTGAATGGCCAATGGCCCTTCAGAATGTTGATGGGGTTCTAACCGGTAGGGGACTTATGGATTGCTTGCAATACTATGATAATTGCTTGTTATTATTGTTATTATTATTATTATCATTATTATTATTGTTATTATTATTATTATTATTATTATTATTATTTGCTTTTCTCGCATTTAAATCTGAACAATGACATAAATAATTCATGGCTACAACGAAGATACTTTTTTTCGAGTTTTAAGCATGTCTCGATAATACGAGAACCCCTGACAATACAAGAAATTATTCGACTTGTTGTAGAGCCAAGTTCATGTATGTGCCATCCGCTTTATAGGAACAATACAAAAATGTCAAAAAAGGGGATAGTCCTTCAAGTTGACCAACACCATTTTTTTCAATTTATGTACATTGGTATGATTTTTCATCAAGTTTATGCAAACAAATATTCTACCGATCATGCACAGACAGTCTTATATAGTAAAACCTTAAAGAGGATATAGAATATAAATTGATAAAATAAAAATATAGAACTATTTCACATATTTTTCCGCAGAGACCAGCCCACCACCACCACCAGTTGAACGTATGCCAGTCAGAAAGCAGCTTAGTCAACGAGAGACAAGTAAGCCATCCAAATATTCATACAAACTTAAAGTTACATTAAATAAATTTCATAAAAAAAGAATTAGCGACATTTCATTAATAAATCGGGTTTCATATCGACTCCAGATCTTATTTTGGTGCCTAGACAACCAAAATGAGTTTAATGAGCATACAAATGTGCAACCTCATTGTGGCGAATTCGGAAGTACAATATCTGTTTGAATGAGAAACTCCGCCTTCAGATCATCCGTACATCAATATTAAATCAACAAACATGACTATAAGTAGCAGTCCTAATTTAACGGTATATTTCCGCATTGTAACGGATATTTTCATACAAATTTAATCTTTTTTATGAGATGATTATTTTTTCTGAACCACAGGCCTAGTGTACCGTGAAGCTTAAACGGTAAAAGTGTGTTTGCACAAGAAAATCTTATATTTGCTGTGTTCCGGATAGCAACTATAACACCGTGACTTAGTGCATACATTAGCTGATTATAGTCTTCATTTGCATATTAAAATTCGTATACGAACTTTAGTGTTACCGTGGGGTTTTCCATTTAAAATTCTAATTTATGAACAATTTTTTATGAGATTTACAACGATACTGTTAAAAAGGTTAATGAAACTGTAGAATGCTTGGTTTTTAGGCCGACGGCAAAAATATTTTAACATATTTATTTAATGTAGCTTTAATTATTATCGACCACTGCAATGTAACTGACACTATGCATATTTAATGTTTGGCAAAACAAATATGCTTAAATCAAATTCAAATTCAAAAGAATGACATGCCCCATTATGTTTATTCAGCAGGGAAATATATAAAGGCCAATTATGTCCCAGAAATGCTCTTAACAGCTTTTTACATGTATTTTCAGTGTACTTTTATAGTTTCATAAAAAATTCCTCTAGGCCAATAAGCTGCGCCATCTTTTTCTCCTGTTGCCTTTTGGTGATTAGTACAATTACATGTATAAAGTGATTTAGTATTTTTATATGGAAGACAAAATACTAGTTTGTTTATACATTCTGTTACTTTTGAGACACATTATTTCACATTTAGTGCTACATTTGAGCCGTGTCATGGCAAAACCAATATAATGGGTTTGCGACCAGCATGGATCCAGACCAGCCTGCGAATCCGTGCAGCCTGATCAGGATCCATGTTGTTCGCTATCAGTTTCTCTACTTGTTATAGAGTATGTAAGCGAACAGCATGGATCCTGCTCAGACTTATAGTGAAATTGTTATAATAAAAATAAAAAAAATCTAGATTTAAGACTTTTGAAATAAAAACTTCAAGTTGTTACTATACTACGAGTCATTTGAGACTTTGTATTGACTGTGATTTATTTCTGAATTTGATCTATATATATTTAAATGGATTTACCAAGCTTAAAATTATAAAACTGACCGTAAAAAGCCGAGCTTGCAGGCTTGCCTCTTGCCTGGGTAAAGGCTATGATTACTTTTCGTGACTGCAGGTCAACAACACAACTTTTATAAAACGAAAAATAATTGACATTATCAATCGTATTAGAAAACATACGACGATCAGCTTTTTCTCTCTTTTTCCTTTTTGCAATACTAATTCTACTTCGTGAATGTGAGACAAGCTAAATTAAGACGGAAATTTTCATTGACAACACAAAGGAATGGGTTTTGAGTAAAAATAAGTTGTATTTGAACTTTTATATAAAATTTTCATAGACAACTTTTGAGAAAAAATTTATGTTGTTTGATTTTTTATGTTTTTTGTTTCTATATTTAGATGCAACAGGCCAGCGTTCCGCACACACATTGCCAAGGCAGCGGTCTACACAAGGTACACAACTCATTACTATTGAAAGGGTGTCACGTGATTATCGCACGCGTTGTATTATTATGACACGTGTGATATTAACACGTACAGTATTACATTTACCCACGTTATTTTTTTGACCTCAACAGTAAAAACATCTCTATAAAATCTGACCACCTGTTTTTAAAAGCCATATATCTTATTTCGTCAAGTTAAGGGAACTTTCTTGGGGTTAACAGAGATAAGTCAAACACGCGGCACTTGTCTTTCATTGCATTACATAGCACGGAATGACAGGGACGCTAATTCACAAACAACCGGCAAAAACTGTATCCAACTCACCTGTAGAATGATCGATCTCCTTTTTTATATGTAAATTAACGACAGAATTGATCGTATATTTTCTTATCGCTATATATATTTGAAACATCAGTTCTTATATCAAAGACTGTTTCCATGTACAGTAGTATTTATGTACAATGTCAATAAAATGAAAATAGTTCAACAATAATAAACATTTTTTTTATTTAAGGCTAATACAAATTATATATCATCAAATAATTTGTGCATTATCATGTCTAACTTATAAACTTTTTCATGTAGAAATTCAGGTACTGAAATGTATACTTAAGCGGTAAATTGTCTCTTTTTCTTTCCAGACGTCCCACCAGAGCTGCCACCAGCCAGACCCCCCAAAACATCCGTTAGCTCCAACTCATCGATAGGTTTGTGTAATTCTTTTTTTTTCTGTACTCTTTGATTAGATATGCAAAATGCAGATCAGATAATTTTTACACTTTATTACATTTATTCTATTTAAATTGTCTCTTGTTAATTATCAAAGGTGTTCTGATATTTTCAACATTATCAATTTCAATTGCTTTAATCGACTTGCAATAAACCGTTACCTGGAGCGTGTTTCCGCATACAATATCAACAAGTTACGAGGATGAAAATACATGCATCGCTTAAATTTATGTTCAATCGTTCGGATTTAATAAAATACAGGCGTGCACAAAGTTTAATTTATACTAGTCGTTGACATTAACGGAAAGTTCAACAAAATTTTAATGTCTTATATATATTACTCATTATATATTTTGCAGATTCTGGGCATGCACCGGTCCCTAGCAGACCTCCTAAAGGTCAGCTACGGTCAGCACATTCGTTTGAAGGCAAGTTGTAATATATATTTTATTTTATATATTATCATATCACATCTTCATGAATCAAATTATCAGAGCGTATGGCTTGTTCATTAAAATTATGTGTCAAAACTAATTGATTTTGGTTTCAAAAACTTTCCGATGACTTTTCAGTAATACTGACCATATTCTTGGTCATATAGCAACTGTTACAGGGCGAGAAAAACGTGCAGTCTGGCTGGGCCTCGAACCCGGAACCCTCGGAATACCGCTCATACAGAAATAATTGTTTTCACGAACTTTGCGTAGACATGAATATACAAACTTTGCTGAAAATAATCCAAATTTAATTTTAATAAAACTTCTATCTATATAAACGATCTATGACAATTTTTGAAATTCTATAACAATATTAGAAGCATATGAACCCTATTCCACGAAAAATAACTAGGTGAATACAGACAATCATTAATGAGCCATGTCACGACAAAACTAATATAGTGAGTTTGCGACCAGCATGGATCAAGACCAGCCTGCGCATCCGCGCAGTCTGATCAGGATCCTTGCTGTTCGCTATCAGTTTCTCTATTTGTAATAGGGTTTTTTAGCGACAGCATGGATCCTGATCAGACTGCACGGATGGGCAGGCTGGTCTGGATCCATGCTGGTCGCAAACCCATTATGTTGGTTTTGTCGTGACACGGCTCAATATTCTTCTTGTAACGTTTAGTGATAACACGTTTGTATTTCTAAAGCTTGCAGGGGTAACATTTGCACTTCAAACATGTCTAAGAATCATAAAAAAACTTAACTCATACAAGTAAACTGTTTTATTTTTTGATAAAATTTTCATTTATTAACATCACTTTAAAGTGTAAAGGTGGCTTTTATTACATGAAAAAAATACATCAGAATAATAGTAGAATTACCCGCAATTGAATGACTTGTACCTATTGTATATAGTACACAAGTTATTTTATATTCATCTTGAAAATGATATTCTTTCAGATTTTGAAAATAGATTTCGGTTCCATGACCCTGCAGATTTTCCGGAACCAGAAACGTCACAAATAACTGATAACAGAGTATATCCTAGCCTACAAGCTAAAAGAAAATCTAGAAGTAAGTATCTTGATTTGCCATAACGAATATAAGAAGCATTTTGATTGGTCCAGATGTATGTATTTCCGAAAGAGGATTGATTTACGCACTGAATTCAGGCATGTTACTTTTGTATGTCTTTGATGAAAAATCATTTTCAAAGTGATAACAAAACTGAACAGTTCTTCTAACAAAAAACCTTCACAATATTTAAAGTTAACCTCTGTAGAGCAATCCCTTTAAGCAACAGCCAACATCTTTGTTTTCTGAAGGAGTTGCTCTGTACCGTAGAGCTTGTATTAAATCTGTTTTCAAGTAAATTAAGGGGAAAAAAACCTTCTGGCACACTTCATATAACGAGACAGTACTACTCGGTAAAATATCATTTAACCAGGTAGCGTTCTAATATAAAATGGGTTTCTTTTCTCGTGGCAAACTTGTGTGCATTTTAGTACCATTATTCTTTAAAATTTTGCTTTTATGCGCATTTTGAAAAGATATCCGCTTGATATTAAACAAAAACACCAACGGCCAACATGCACACCAATACACACCGGTGCAGATTGATTATAATAATTGTCTATTGGCCAAATGAGTGGCCACATTCAAATTTTATTCTGGATAATCCTAAAATTGGTAATGGTCATTTCTAAAAATGGAAGCTGGACAAGTCCATTTAAGAAATTACGGGTTACAGAGCAAAACAAGAAAACATCCTTTGACCATTTGTATTGACGTCTTTTTTCAGTTTTCGTTAAAGGACAAGTAATTATTTATTTTGAAAGTTAAAATTAAAATTTATACATAAGACGATAATAAATGTGCCATAAAGACATGTTCGATGTTCATACAGAAAACCCCCAATCTGTTCATAATCTTTCTCATATTACAAAATGGTACAAATGCAAATGATCCGTAGCCCTCGTTCATGAAAATATTTAAGTGGGGCTTTTTTGGTAAAGCAAATTCAAAATATATTATCATTTCACAGACGCTTAATTTTGTTTAACTAAACACTGTTTTTTTATGGTTGTTTTTCTCTTCTTTTTTCATTTCAGAATATCATGACGACAGCCTTGGAGCATTATGATAGTTCTCTACACGGTTCTTGACATCTATATTCCAAATATTTTGAAAGACGCTTTTGGCAATAACTTATACACGTTTTTATAGTATGCGTTTCCGTGGATATTTGTTTTTTTTTATATATGAAACTGGTGTTAAAATATATGTCGCGGTATCGATGGCCAGTTGTTGTACAGCAGAGTTGTGCGCTTTGAATATAACTTATTAAATAACTTATTTAATGTGTACAAGTTATAACAAAGCCGGAAGTGAATTGTTAACTTCCGACAGGATAGTGTAATATACATTTGTTTTTATTAAACTAAAATGTACCTGTTATGTAAATTTGTAATTCTCAATCTGACTTTTATTTTAGATCTTCTGAAGCGTACTGTAGCGTTATTAAAGAGCAAAATTTTGAATATATTGCGTAATGTTGATCTGCGCGTGCATTCATTGTAAAGCGTCATTAATTTCCGGTAAATGGTGTAATTAACATGCAGAAAATTGACTTTCCTAAGCAACGACCTGACAACCGAATTAAGAAAATGTGAAGTTTTAATCGTTTTGTTTTGAATGTTTGTTGTTTGTTTTTGTGATGTTTTAGATGAAAAGTTTATATACCCTTGATAACTATGTGGCAATTTGAATGAAAACTTTAAATTGACGAAATATACAGTGTATGTTATTAAATGTAAATGTGTTTTTCACTCAGCAAAGCAATTTATGAAACGTTCTAAGCGGACTGCTTGCTTGATATGGAGAGAGGCTTTGCTTATTTTGACATGAAGTGGAGCACTGCTTGTTTGACATGAAGTGGTACATTGCTTATTTGACATGAAGAGGAGCAATGATTGTTTCACAAGAAGTGAAACACTTATTATTTGACATAAAATGGAGCATTGCTTGCTTGTCATGAAGTGGAGCATTGCTTGTTTGGCATGAAGCGGACCAATAATTGTTTGACATTGAGTGAAGCATTGCTTTTTGACCTGAATAAGAAGATTGCTTGTTCTTAAAATAAAGGAGTGTTTCTTGTTTGACATAGTGGGGAACACTGTTTTTTGACACGGAGGAGCATTGCTTGTTTGACATAGAAAAAGGAATGACTTAGTTGACATTTATGTGTGTTGGACACAGAAAAAGAGGATTGTTTGTTTGACATATAGAGAGGAACATCTTTTATTGACATTCAGATGGACATTTCTTGTTTGACATTAAAAAAAAATAAAAGTGGCAATTTTCTTTATTATACATAAAGAATACATGTATATAGACACTTATTTTGGGGTAATATTGTTTGTAATATAAAATTGGTATTCTTCTGGTGGGCCAGATATATAACGGAGTTATTTCCTCTTCATTTTCAGGTTTATGTTCCTTGTAATGTTAAAATGTATTTTTTAGAATTTAAATATAGATATTAATATAAAGTATAATATAAAGTATAATTAACTGTTAGCATATGTTTGTTAATTTTCAATTGTGAATATTTTTCCAAGTAAAACACATGGATACCTTACCGTTTACACATAACAGCAGTCAAATCAATAAACAATATATAAAAAGAATTTTTTATTAGAGTCATTATCTTTATTGTAGGCATCTGATAAACACTGATAAACATGTATTAAACATATCTTAAACACATATAACATTTCATTGTACTTAAATTTCATCTAAGGTTATTATTCAAAATAAAGACATTAAGAAAAACATTACATCAAACAGAGAATTAAGTGTCTAGGACCTGTCTTTACTGTGTTCAATGTTTATCTTTTCTGGTAATGTAATCTTGAGTATCCAGGGGGGGGGGGGGGGGCAAAGTTGTACCCATGTGACCAGTGCAGACTAAGAATCAGCCAACACATTTGTGGACTCATATCATGGTATACTATATACTGTTCATTATTCAGTCAGAATTTTTGAATTTTTCCCCTAAAGGTGATAGTTTTGTCAAAATTGCAAGATGGACAAGTAGCTTGGTATGGTTTTAAAGTACCACATACTATAGATAAAATCTTATATTCAATTTTCATTCACTGCTTAGGAACACATCATTTATATCAAGATCACAACGCAACTCTCCAGCTTATCTAATATAGGAAGTCACCCTAGTGCTTCTTTGTCTTTGTACGTTTTTTCATCAATTGCATAACATGATGCTAATATATTATATAAAAACATAAATAAATAAAATATTGATTGTGACCTTGACATGTATTTCTTTGTTCAGAATATTATTACATGTATACTTAATTCAGAAGTCACATACAAGTCATTCATGCATTTCTAAAAACATAAATAATGGACAACATGAATGAAAATATACGACAGTTTAAAGCTTCCTGACCTTTGTTATAAAAGAAACTTAAAATATTTGCAAGGACAATACATAACAATAAAACTGACTTTTTCTCATTTTATTTCCATCTTGTAATCCCCCCCAAGTCAATCCATGTAAATGTTGTTTCACCTTTATCCCTTAACCTACTGAATTTCTTAAATGGACTTGTCCAGCTTCCATATTTGGGACAGTTCATTATCAAATTTGGGGATATCATGACAATAGTTTAGTCAGCCATTTTTGTAGAGTGGTAAAAAGTCTATCACTTCCTGTCTTAGCAGAGTAAGGGTTAAAGATGTCCATTAAACAAAATAAGCTCAAGCAGAAGGCAAAAATAATGCAGTAAATATGAAGACAGAAAAACCAGCTACATGTATATAACTCAATTCCATTCAACAAAAACAAAAAAAAGTTTAAGTCTTCATACATAATATTAAAAAGTCAGCAGTAAGTTATCAGAAAATAAGGAATATTATTAATCATCAATAAATAAACTAGTAAGACTACTGGATGCACCACAAAGATGCTTTCAAATTGATGAAATTAAACAAATAAGACCTTACTCCGAGAAAAAAAGCAGAGAAATCTATTTAATCCTCAGTGGCCTTATCATTCGCAATCCTTAAAGAACATGGAATGTTTCAAAACAACAAATATCTCGGTCTTCAGTCAATTATTGAAGTTGTATGAGAAAGTCCTCAGTAACTATCTGCTTTTTCAAAACGTTTAGAAATCATAAAAAATTTGGAAAAATTTAATTTATTAACAGCTGCATGTAATCTAAAACAATACCTTGGCATTATGCATTAAAATATATTCATTCATTTTGGCTTGATACACTAAAATATATTCATTCATGCTATGTTAATCATTAAAATCCTTGAAGTGTGATATTTTTCATATCGCTCACTGTATATTACATGTCTCTAACTATAACAATTTATTATTATTCATTATTTTTCATCTTATGGCACAAAATTAAACAAAGAAGATTATTTTCTTAATGTATTAAGGTTAAATACAAAAATAAGTTTTCCTTGTTCATAAGCTGCATGTTTTTTTTAAATCATTAAAATGTACCCCTAACCCACATAATATCCTTTGTGAACTTGTCCAAGTTTCAATTTAAAACAGTCCCTCATCAATATAAACATTAGCACTATGAAAATTAGGCAGTTTTTCAACCAACCTTGAAACTCTCATCATACTGCGTAGATGGCTTTATATTGGTAGCATGAAGACTTTGAATTTTGGTTTGAGCATTATGAGTAATCACAATTTTCAATAAATTATTTAAGTGACACTATGCTCATTTTTTTATTGTTTAGCTGAATTGACTATATATTTCAAAAGATTGATTATTATAATAATGATTTATTGGAAAATGTTTAGGATTAAAACATAAATCTGCCTTAAATATAAAATGATTGCCACACTCTTTTTATAAATTGAATTTACATGTAATTTCCAATGGATATCTACAGTGATTCCCTTGAGCCATGTGAGTTATTAATCATTCATGCAAAGTAAATTATAAAATTGAAAGGAATTATGGCAAAATTTAAACTTTTTCTGACTTTCAGCAGTTCACTCACTTAATATACCATTAGACGGGCACAATGTCACTTTAAATTTATAATATCCTAAAATAGCACTTTTTATCACTGTGTATAAAGCGAGGCTGCAAACACAATGTCTCTCTTAATCATAGAGGACGCCTCCTCCATCTTCTGGTAGAGGACGGGATCACCGATTATACGTGCCGCATTACGGACATCTCGTAAAGTCTCGTGAAGTCGCTGTATACAACGCACTATAATTCCTTCCTGCACGTCCGTCAGGTTAGTGATCTCAGAAAATGGCTGAAATAAAGAATATAAGTACTCATTTTCATATTAAGATAACTAAATAATCAGTTTGAACGAAGTCGGCATCTGGAGGAATTTATTACCCTTACATCTCTATAATTGTATAATGGACTTGCCCTTTGACGGCAACTTCGAACCCACATCTCGATGTGAAACAAGAATTAAAAATATGATGAAATTTAGTAATTAAACTATTAAATTAAACTATTTCTATTCTTGTAAAATTTTCTTTTTATTATTTAAAAAATGTTTTAACAATCTGGCATAGTTCTAATTAAAATTCATATATGTTATAAACACTTACAATTCCTCTTGCCCATTCAAATACAACTTCCATAAGGCCAAATTTAAACGTTTCCTCGTATTCTGAATCTACCTGCATCCCCATTTGTTTCTGAATCTTACTAATTTGTCCTGCCTTCTCTAATATCTTATCTCTACCCTGCAATATATTAGGAAAATTTAGTTGAGCCGCGTGACGACAAAACCAACATAGTGGGTTTGCGACCAGCATGGATCCAGACCAGCCTGCGCATCCGCGCAGTCTGATCAGGATCCATGCTGTTCGCCTTCAGTTTCTCTACTTGTAATAGGGTTGGTTAGCGAACAGCATGGATCCTGATCAGACTACCCGGATGCGCAGGCTGGTCTGGATCCATGCTGGTCGCAAACCCATTATGTTGGTTTTGTCGTGATGCGGCTCATTTTACTTTTCAGCACTCTGTTGTAAAATACTGCAGAACCAGTTTTATTTGCATTACGTTGATTTTCGCTAATATTCACCAGTCATTTTCAAGGTCGAATTCATAATTATCATGATAAGATACATTGTATGTATGACCAAAATCAAGATACATGTATACACAAATGTATCAGTAAATTTGCTATTTAGTCATTTTTTTTATCATAATATAAACTCCTGCCATTTCAAAAAGATACTTCAAATTCAACACGTCCTATTTTCATCACCATAATGATACAAAGTAATGAATACACAAATAAAGAAAATTACATTTTTTGGTAAAAAAATTGGGAAAGTTTGACAACATGAACTTATAGCATTTTAAAGTACTGCATAGTTTGAGTTTGGATGTGCAATAATACAACATAGACTTCAGTGATTTATTACAAAATTACAAAGCATCTGAACAATAAACAATGTAATATTACATGTATATGAAAATGCAAGAAAATTAATGATTTATTTCAATTCTTTATATGCTCAAAGAAAAAGAGTTATTTAAAATTAAAAACCTACATTAATCTGAGAATAATTTACTTAATGTCAATCATTGTATATGACATAACATATCAGCGTTACTTTCATTACTACATACATATACATGCATTGTATACTTTCCACACTCTTGCAACTATGGAAACAGTAGAAACCATGTGAAATAGTTAAGAAGACTATACATAGCACATGAAAATACTATATATTGGGTAATTTTTGCATACAGCAAATTTCACGATTTTGGCAAGTTACCATTTATTTAACATGCATTACCATAAAAAATTACAAACTTGCAATGAGATAAATTCAATTGCCGATTTCATGTTGGAAAATGATGTAATGCAAACTAGTTAAAGTAAAGGCCCACCTTTTCGAGTGTATCGATCAGTCGTGGTTCACTGCAATTTTTTTGTTCAAACACCATTGACGACAACAATGCTGCTATCTCGGTTGGATGTAGGTCAGTGAGTGCATTCTCGAACACGAGTTCAGTGATCATCAGCTCGTGCGTGGATATTTCACATGCCACACGTCCCTTTAACTGTACAGCATTATGTTCATCTATATAGTTCAGCGCCTTTAATACCTGTTTATTTAGATAATAAGAGATTAATTCATGGCAGAGTAGGTCCGGAAGGTGATTATCAATGAATAATGGACCTGAGGGCTTCAGTCTGAGAGCATTATTAATTCAGGGCCTTTATTCACTTTCTGGTAATGTCTTTAATACCTATTGATCTAGAAGTATCATTTTTTAAAATCATATATACTTTGATATTTCTGTTGTTGAAATTCCTTTCAATGTTTCACTGTAAATCTAGATTTCTACTGCACAGAAACTGCTACAGAACTGCTTCCCTTATGTGTATACAACGTACACTTGAATCAAGACCCAAGTTTAATTTTCATTTTCTCGAAATGAATTTGTCAATTTTTTACATTAAATTTTAACAAAACTGTTTGCACAAAATGCGCAAAATCAAGTAATCCAAGCTTTTAACCTACTTTTAGTTTTACAGCTACTTGTTTATCCCCCGATAAAAATCTATAATGAATGTCTATCGGAGTAATAATGCATAGTGGTAAAATATAACATTAAATTGTTGGTTTGGGTGTTCAGCAATCCTTAGATTACTAGTAGGACGCGTTAATCACTTGGCCACGCCACCAACATCTGCATTTAAGACTATATTCATAACAGTAGCAGAATGGTGCCAACAAAAGCTTTTAGAGAGTTTAAGACAACATTTTCCAGGGCAATTTCAAATACTAGAATATCTAGTCTGATATAGCCAACTCACCTCAACTCTCTGCTGATATTCTGGTAGTAAAGTCAAACTGGCATCTGACAACAAGAACTGTAGCCTTTTATAATCTTCCTTTAACTTCATATTAGAGCTAATCTGACTAAACTGAAAAAATATCATTCAAACATTTATTTGTCTTTCTTCCCTGTTTAAAACTTCAAAATGCATTATTATTTTGGAATGTTAAATTTATTGAAATTAATCTATTTTGTTTGGTTTGAAGTCAGTTCAAGTCAAACTGGTATGGTCAAATGGCGACCACAAACTTGATTTACAGGTTTTGTAAGAAAGGACACAGTACAGGTATCTATAAATAGTGTAACCCCTGACCTCTGTAGAGTGGCTCTCTGAAGACCTATAACCTCTTTACAGCCACACAAATTAACAATTTACTGTAAATTCTACCTCACTACAGCAACACCTCTCAGTAACAACCGATAACTTTTGTCTCCCCCATGAGTGTTGCTCTACAGAGGTGTTACTGTATCAATACATGGCTATAAGGCAATATACAGTAATCAAGTAACTTATACGTCCCAAAACATATGTTCTTGTTGCTCACTTCCTTTATGCATTTAAAAATATGTATAGAGTATAATTCTAATTTCTAGTGATGTTTGTCCAATTCCTTGTCCTAAAAATTCAGAACTACAGACTTAAGTTTAGTTTATACAAATTTATTTTAGTCGAATTGTGTTGGAAGCTGTAAGCTTATTGAAACACTCTCGAATCTGTCAGTTCCTGGAACCAACCAGTACTAAGCAATAAATGAAAAGTTTCTTGCCCCTGACAGGGTTTGAACCCACGCGGTCAGCAAATCCTTAGATTACTAGTCTGCTCAGCCACGCTGCCCTTCAGACAGACTACAGACTTTGTTACTATTTTACTGTCTAATAAGAGCCTAACCAGAAACACAAACTATCTAACAAAAACAACAATGTGCTTAGTATCAAAAATCTCTAACTTTATTTAGCAAAATCTTATCTTTTAGGACACTAAATGTAAATATATTGAAAGAAAAAAAAAATCTAACACTAATGATAAGAAAGTGAAATTAATGTCACAGGAAACTTACATGTTCCGTGAATCTAGGACAATTTACACAGTTATATTTGGAGAACTTTTCCTTCATCAATTCTAAAGATCGAAATTTCTCCACCAGCTCTATATCTCTAAGATGAAGGTCTTTAATTGGGTCAAGGCCAGGTAGTCCATCGCTATTGGTTTCTGTTAAACGTAGAAGCTCTTGAGTTGCCGTGGTAACCGACTGAGAGGGTGGATCATTTCTGAAAACAGTGATTTTCATTTCATTAACAATTATATTGCTCAATTTCTTAAATGGACTTGTCCAGCTTCAACTTTTGGAACTGTCCATTATCCAAGTTTAGGGCTATCAAAATTTGAAATGGTTCACCAAAAGTACATGTAGTATCAGTCAACACTGCTGGCCAGCCTGGCTCTATACTGGTGGCAAAGGTACATCAACTTTGGTTCTAGTAGGGTCAAGTTTAGAAATAAACTGCCACTTAAATATCATTAATGGATTACAAAAATTTCATTGTGGATTTATCACTCTAATAATCGTCTAATAATCGGAGAAAATTGAATTAGCAAAAGATGCATGCACAAATAAAGTTGAACTATATTAAAAGTATTGTTATAGAAAAGCTATGATGAAAAAAATTAACTTCATGATATGCATCTATGTCAGCAAATAACAATATAAAGTCAGAACTGATATAAAGATATGTATCTTAACTAAAATTCAATTTATATAAAAATATCCTTCATAAACTTTATATATATTCATTGATATAAGCGTCACTGTTTATGTTTATGATGCACATTGATATATTTTTAGTTATACAAGTTGCTGTTGGATATGTGGGAGAATATAGCCTGAATGAGATAAATATGACCAGAGACCCTAGCCGAGGGTTATAATTATGTCAGCTAGGCTATATATTTTCCCATATATCTAGTTACTAACTTGTATAACCATTTTATAATTATGCAAATTGTTATTGATGCTAAATTCAAAAGAAAACCTAGCAACTTTGAACTGTTTTCAAAGAAGCGCAGGAAAAATGCACAATTTTGATGTCGGATGTAACTAGGATGACGTCAATAGAAAGTAGTTCACTTATAAATTCATCTTAGCAGTGCAACTTTTAAATTAATCTAAATTTTTGAAGTAATGACTTTTTGAACCTAGAAATATGCCATTAAGAACAAAATGCAATAATAAAATTATTGACCCACATAAATAACCATCTACTATGTGCAAATACCTAGTATTTATTTTGCATGCTTCCATTCCTCACTGTATAAACAACATAGTATACAAAATGTTAAGCCAATCAGAATTCTAGAAATTTATTCGCATCATTATAAATATTTCTATAATGCAGAAAAATTAAAATCTGTTGAAAAGCTTTTAAACAATACATGTAGTTAAATTACCTGAATCTTGGTTGCTCTCTCTTTTTCACATCATTAATTATCTTTTCACCATCAATTCTTATTGTTTTCGTTGTTACTATGGCAATAGAGTCAGCTTTACATTGCACCATTTCATGCCAACAGGCTCCTTCCGGTTGGAACAATTTCGTTTTTATCACAGGTGCCACAGCATTACTTTCTTCTGATTTGTTACTATTAATAGCACTGTTACTATTTATAGCACTGTCACTATTTTTAGAACTATCACTATTTTTATCACAGATGACTAAAATTGTGAAGTTTCTTTCATTGTTGGCACCAGAGGATGATTTTAATACAACACCAAGCACCTCATTATTTACTGCGTGATTAACGATGACTACACGTCCTGGAGACAATGCTTTCACAGCTGCAGGGTGTGATAAAATAATACCCTGTAAATAAACAAACAAACAAAAAATGTGTCAAAATTTTATCTTTCTTTAACTAGGGTTCTTAAATTTGAAACATAAAACTTACTTCTTTTTTAAAATGATCACAACACATACGTAATAAGCTATAAACAGTTTCACAAATTTACTCACTATAAAAGAACATGTATCACATAAAAGACCCTTTATCAAATGTTATTTGAAACTTTTCATCTAGTATGTACAAGTTTCTATCTTTAGCAGTAATATCTCACTAATACAAAGGCCTTTTTTCTCTGTAAAATTACCCTAGCTACAAAGGAAGCATTCCCATTGCCAACAAGTATTTATTTTACAAATTTAGCCACTTTTACTACTTGGCATGGTGGTGGTGTTGGTAGTTCTTACTCCAGATCATTGCATAAAAATTCATTGAATTTACCAGAGCATAGTTCAGCTTACGCATCGTTCCTGAGAAGGCTGTCAGGTAGTTTATTAGTACTAGTTGCCTTCACTTTAGCAAGGAACTGATAATTTCTGTACATGCCAGAGCAGAGGTAAAGTGAGAATGACTCTAGAAAGGATTTCATGATCAATCACAAAAGTGACCTACACCGTCCCGGAATCAAACCTGTGTACCCTGATTTGTGCAATACTCTACCTATTGAGCTTACCAGACTTAGCATTAAAGGCCTCTCAAGTTTAACACCAAAAAAACTCCTGCAAAGTATTTAAATGACCACAAAGATGTACAATTTGTAAGAAATATACCTGAAGATGTTTTTGTAGATCATGATAGTCTCTGCAAGCTTCCCAGTATGTTTCCAGGTCATTAGAACACATAAAACATTCTATATCCTCCAGATCAGACACTTTCTTATGTAACTGTAGAAAAAGATACATTGTATATTTGCATTTTCTATAACATGTATTTCATTTAATTACTACTACATTAGTAGATTACTGAAATTTGGAGGTGAGTTACATTTGAATAATTTCATGACAACTTTATCGAAAAAAATTTCAGTCTACATAAATTGCAAACATATTTATCAACAAATGCAAATTCAAGCTAAAATAGCTCCATCATAAATAAAGAATACACAAATATAAGATAAATGGACGCTCATAAAAATTTGCACACTTCATGTTAAAGATGTTTCCACTAGTTTTCACATTTTTATAAAAAGGCAAAGAAAGCAAATTTAAACAAGATAACTACTACTAATCCAACAAGAGGGCCATGATGGCCCTAAGGTCGCTTACCTGTATGTAGGCCCCCGGAGCGGGGCCAGTTTAAACCCCAGGGCTTTTATTTGAACAAACTTGGAAGACACCTATAAGAAGACGTTTCATGATGTACACACTTATAATGAAAAACAATGATCTGCCCTCCCCTTCCCCCGGCAGGGCCAATTTTAACCAAGGGCTTTTATTTGAACTTGGTAGACACCCATAAGAAGATGTTTCATGCTAAACATCTAAGCTGTAGCTCATTGTGTTTTTTTAATGAAGATCTTTTAAGTTTTTACTATACACATATAGTTAAAAACAATGACACCCCTGGGGCGGGGCCAGTTTTGACCCCAGGGCTTTTATTTGAACAAACTTGGTAGACACTTACTAGAACATGTTTCATGCTTAATATCTAAACTCTAGCTATTTGGGTTTTTTCAAAGATGTTTTTTAAGTTTTTCCTATACACATATAAGGAAAATCAATGACCCCCGAGGCAGGGCCAATTTTGACCCCCGGGCTTTTATTTGAACAAACTTTGTAGACACTCACTAGAAGATGTTTCATGCTTAATATTTTAACTCTAGCTATTTAGATTTTTTCAAAGAATACTTTTTAAGTTTTTGCTATACACATATATAAGGAAAATCAATGACCCCCGGGGCGGGGCCAATTTTGACCCCAGGGCTCTTATTTGAACAAACTTGGTAGACACCCATTAGAACATGTTTCATGCTAAATATCTTAGCTATTGCTCTTTGAGTTCTTTAAAAGAAGATTTTTTTAAGTTTTTACTATATACATATAGGGAAAATCAATGACCCCCTGGGGCTCGGCCAATTTTGACCCTAGGGCTTTTATTTGAACAAACTTGGTAGACACCCATTAGAACATGTTTCATGCTAAATATCTTAGCTCTAGCTCTTTGAGTTTTTTAAAAGAAGATATTTTAAGTTTTTACTAAATACATATAGGGAAAAAAAATGACCCCCTGGGGCGGGGCCAATTTTGACCCCAGGGCTTTTATTTGACCAAACTTGGTAGACACCCATTAGAACATGTTTCATGCTGAATATCTTAGCTCTGGCTCTTTTGGTTCTATAAAAGAAGATTTTTTAAGTTTTTACTATATACATATAGGGAAAATCAATGAGCCTCTGGGGCGGGGCAATTTTGACCCCAGGGCTTTTATTTGAACAAACTTGGTAGACACCCATTAGAACATGTTTCATGCTAAATATCTTAGCTCTAGCTCCATGAGTTCTTTAAAAGAAGATTTTTAAATTTTTACTATATGCATATAGGGAAAATCAATGCCCCCCTGGGGCGGGCCCATTTTGACCCCAGGGCTTTTATTTGAACAAACTTGGTAGACACTCATTAAAAGATGTTTCATGCTAAATATCTTAGCTCTAGCTCTTAAGGTTCTTTAAAAAAAGATTTTTTTAAGTTTTTACTATATGCATATAGGGAAAATCAATGACACCCTGGGGCAGGGCCAATTTTGACCCCAGGGCTTTTATTTGAACAATCTTGGTAGACACCCATTAGAACATGTTTCATGCCAAATATCTAAGCTCTAGCTCTTTGGGTTCTTTAAAAGGAGATTTTTTAAGTTTTTACTATATGCATATAGGGAAAATCAATGACCCCTTGGGGCGGGGCCAATTTTGACCCTAGGGCTTTTATTTGAACAAACTTGGTAGACACTCATTAGAAGATGTTTCATGCTAAATATCTTAGCTTTAGCTCTTTGGGTTCTTTAAAAGAAGATTTTTTAAGTTTTTACTATATGCATATAGGGAAAATCAATGACACCCTGGGGCGGGGCCAATTTTGACCCCAGGGCTTTTATTTGAACAATCTTGGTAGACACTCACTAGAAGATGTTTCATGCCAAATATCTAAGCTCTAGCTCTTTGGGTTTTTTAAAAGAAGATATTTAAAGTTATTTCTTTTGGTTGCCATGGCAACCAGAGTTCTGCATGGAATTAAATTTTTTGAACAATTTTTAAAGGTGACCACCAAAGGAACATTCCTGTGAAGTTTGGATGAAATTGGCTTAGTGGTTTATGAGGAGATGTCATTTAAAGTAAAAGTTTACGGACGGACGGACGGACGACGGACGAAAAGCGATCACAAAAGCTCACCCTGTCACTTTGTGACAGGTGAGCTAACAAGAGCTGTCAGAAGGACAGCGCGCTCGACTTTTTTAGTGCTTGCCTATAAAACAAAACTTTGACAGTTAAGGGCACACAAGACTTTAACTAGGAATTTCTAAGTACAAATCAAGAAACATTTTCACAGAGTTATCTTCTCTTGCTTACAGATAGGTCTCATGATGGCACATAAGAACTCCAACTTCCAAAGTAATATCTCAAATGGTTAAGTCAACAAGTGGACAAGAATGAAAATCTTAACTGAGTTTCTAAGTCAAAAAGGGCCATAATTCAAATAAAATCCTTAACAGAATTACCTTCTCCTGCCCATGTTTTGGGACCATGATGGTAAACAAGTATTCCAACTTTCAAATTAATATCTCAAACAGTTCAGTCAAAAAGTGGACTGGTACTAAAAAACTTAACCAAGATTCTAAGTCGATAAAAGGCCTTAATTTTTAAAACACAAATCCTTGACAGAGTTACCTTCTCTTGCGTACAGATGGGGGTAATGATGTGAAATAGCATTAAAAGTTTCAAAGCAATATCTCAAAGGGTTAAGGCAATAAGTGGATTTTACCCATATTCAATGTATTTTCTAAGTCAAAAAGGGGCATAATTCTGTCAAAAACCTTGACAGAGTTATGTCCTCTTGTCTGTTGATGAAGGTCGTGATGGTAAACAAGTATGGTCAGTTTCAAAGCAATACCTCCAATGGTTTTGAAATAAAGTGAGGTGGTACAAAAAACTTAACCAAGCTCAATACACTTTCTAAGTCAAAAAAGGGCCATAATTCTGTCAAAAACCTTGACAGAGTTATGTACTCTTGTCTGTAGATGGAGGTTATGATGGTGAACAAGTATGGTAAGTTTCAAAGCCATACTTGTAATACTTCTGAAATAAAGTGGGGTGGTACGAAAAACTTAACCAAGGTGTGACGCCAACGCTAACGCCGACGCCGACGCCGACGCCGGGGCGAGTAGGATAGCTCCCCTTTTCATAGAAAAGTCGAGCTAAAAATGAATCAGCTGTGTAAGGCAAATGACCATTAGACTCCAAGTTCAAGATAAGCAAAGACTAAGAAATATTGCCTCACTTATGGATCACACCAGCACATCTGGATTACATATCCCATGCTCTCCCTATTAAGTTCAGTTGAAATGCTTTATATAGTGTGAAACATTTGTCAATTGTTTTACAATTTCAACATCAAAACATGTTAGTAACAGGCAAATTTTACCACTTGTAGATCTTCTTTTCTTTTTGCCACGTCTTTCTGGCTGTGAAACTCTGAGAAGCTTCTTTTCATCATATCCTCCACACGTAGCTGCTCAACACGTAGTAGATTAAGAATCATTGAGTATGTCAACCGGAATCGGGACTGCAACAGTGTTGGCTTGCCCTTAAAATAAGTAAAGTTTTTAGTAATATAGTTTTTCTAGGCCATTTTCTGAGAGAAAAGCCTTTTTTAACAAAGGGAAAAAACATTTTCTCACAATTTTATAACTAAAGTTATCAAGTTTACAGAGATTTAAACTTTAAATTTAAATTTACTAGAAATTTAAGGATTGTTAGCCATGTGGGTTTGAACCCTGTCAGGGGCAAGCTGTTGCTTCCTTGAGCAAGAAGTATTAAACTTATTGCTCAGTGCTAAGTGTTTCAGGGATCAGATTCCAGAGTGTGTCTATAAGCTTGAATTGCTAAAATAAAATCTACATAACTAAATCACCATGCTTAGTTAACAAACTTTTTTGCCCTGAGATGCAAAATACAAATTTATTACTAGATTAATTACATGTACAACAATACTTACCAACATCATTTTATGAAGGTCAGACATTTCTGGTACATCACCCTTACACAGTATGATTACAGTGCCAGTTGTGTCAAGGCCACGTCTTCCAGCCCGACCTGCCATCTGTATATACTCTCCAGGTAACAAATCTCTGTAAATTGAAAAATTATCGTGAATTTTATGGAGAAATTTAAACTTTGATTTTCTTCTAATCTATTCTTCTTTAAGTTACCCAGCTGGAAATGAAAGCGCTAAAGCCTATGCCGCCAGCTGGCCCTTCGGAATTTCCATATAATCTGACCAGGCTCTACACTGTTGATGCCTCAAATATTTTCTCGTACATGGAATGGACTGCTCTAACTAAATTCAAAGCAAGGCAAAACCATTTTGTAAATTTAGGCAGTTTAAGCCTATGACAAAATTCTGCTGTGAAAATTTCATTTTATTCCCTTCAAGACCTAATGTTTTATTTCCATTCATGACATAAAAAATGAAATGAAAAATCCTTTTATATAAAATCATTTCATGTTTAAACTAATGCTGTGCTTACTCCAATACATGAATAACCTTTGGCTAAATCAACAAGTCAATACAAGAGTTTTATTTGCCTGTACTATTTCATTTAATGGAATAAGAGTTTTTCAAATTTATTCGATATATCCTGATGAAACAGAGTGGAACTTACCTAAAATGTGTGCCATCATGTTTTCTGATGGAGTCAAACACAACAGTTCTGGCTGGCATGTTGACACCCATAGCAAATGTCTCTGTAGCAAATAATATCTGAAGTCGGAAAATTAAAAATATCTCAAATAAGACAGTAAAATAAAATGTAATATTAACAAACAAAAATTACTGTAAAATCAGAGTTTTTGAATTGTTGTTTTTTTATGTAAGTTGTGTTTTTGAATAACATTGTATTATTTTTTATGCAAGTGGGGTTTTCAAGATACACAAACACAGTTATCATGTAGCGACTTTTCTAGCTTTACTGGTGCTGAAAGACACTTGTCATTTTAGGCACAAGCAGGTACCCAAGTAGAACAAAAAACTTTTATAAGCTACCGAAAGACTAGTAGCTTCCTATCATAGGAAACTACAAGCCTTCAGGTAGCTTACATGAGGCAGTGTCCCAAGAACAACGCCAACCCACAGCTGAATGACCACAGGAGCCCAAAAATTGTATTATTTTATGATAAAAAATGCAAATATTTAAGCAATCAACTTAAATACAGTTCAAACAAATGTAAATGATCCCTTGTTTTAACTTATGAAACAAGAAATTTCAGCTCTATATCATTAAATAAGAGAATTTATTCACATCATGTCATTTCATTAAATCTAAAAACCACTTAACAATATACTTTAAAACTAACTTAACAATAGCATTCAAAAGTTACCCAACAGTCTGTAGAGATCATTATGAGAAATTATTTCAAAAAATGATGTAATAACTTTAGGCCCACAACTGTGGCATTCAAAAATTCCCCGATATTAATGAAAGACCTGTGGATGCCACAAAATTTTATCTTTATAATATAAAATTATCTCAAACCACTTACTTTAACAAGACCTTTCTGAAACAGAAGTTCTACCACCTCCTTCAGTATAGGTAAAATACCGCTATGATGTACTCCTATACCCCTCTTCAATGTATCTTCCATGTGTAAAACCTGTTATAAAAGTAGCAGGCAATATATCTATTTATTTGATAATATTCTTCATAAGAAAGTAGCTCTGTGAACTCCTTGATGCACGTTGATTAATTTGATAAAGTACCGTATAAGTACTTTTTTCTGCGGGAACTTTATTTCTGCTATTTCTGCGGTTTATAACGACACCGCAGATTTAAAAACCGCGAAAATTAAGCCTTTCGCTATGTCTACATGAATGTCGGAATATGTCAACTACATGTATTGCATAATTACATTACCATGTACCGTTATCAGCTTTTGTAGATGGGAATAATTTTTCTTTATGTATCCGTCATGAATAAAATATTAGAAAAAAGTTACCTTACTTGTTCTTTTTGTTTAAAAAATATCATGTTTGTATGATTTTCGCTCACCCTAAGCTTGATTTATTTTAAAAATAAAACTATTACAGTTAGACGGGTGCAATAAACATTACCCTTTTGTAATTGTACAATATATTGTGTCTAAGTGCGATATTACATTGTTTACAGTACTGGACACGCGAAACCCGCACAATTCGCGTATTCGCGGCGAACTCTCATGCTTTATAACGCGAGCGAATTCGCGGCAACTTGAGACAATCGCCGCGAATTCAACTCGCGGCGATTTTGCCGTGAACATTTGCCGCGATTCGCGGGGAATAATACATGTTCATTTGTATAATAAATGTAGATCTATTTATAAGTGTAGTCTGTGAACTTGAAACCAGATATACATGTACAAGTACGAAAAATTAATTAGTAGATCTACATGAAGTTGTATCAAGAAAATCTTGTAATTTGCTAAAATGCCCTTTCTCTATTTATCTTTGATGCCAACAGCAAAATATAAATAACCACGGCGAAATCAAAATAACACCGTTAAAAACTTTCCGTGAATGGCGGAATCATGACCTCAATGTATAAATGCGACGCAGTACAAGTATGCGGCTCCATCTGCAGGTAAATAGTGTGCATGTACACGTGTAAAACTATTTTTAGGGGGGGGGGGGGGTACATATTGAGTTTAAAGTAGAGATATAAATATAATATATGTGTAAAAAGATATTTGGTTACATAAAAAGATACATAATTGATACGACATTAACTTGTTCATTTCTAAATGTAGTGGATCACCGGGACATTTCGTTCTCTCGGGTGATCATTACTCAATTTATTACACGTTTGTAAAAAATAACACACGCAAGATTTGTCTGCTATAATTTCTGAATGGCGGATATTTGCACCCCTGTTTTAAAAATGTTAAAATATTTAATTGTTAGTTACCGAAAATTATCGCCGATTGTTGAAATTCCATAGCGCTAAAAGACACAAAAACACTCGCGCAAAAAGAAGCATCCATAAATAAAAGGAATATAATGTTTCCATTGTTAAATAATAAATACAAAATTTACACATGAAATGACCTCTGACAAATGACTGGTCGGCTCTTCTGAAGAATCTGTGAATCTTTGATGTTTACAAGCCTGTAGTTGTTGCCGAATCATCAAAGAAATGCCGACACTCGATTGTTTTTCACCTCTTTTTTATATATCAGAAAAAAACTGTCATTTCTTTTTGTCAAGGAATGATTACACATGTTTAATTATTGCTCAAGTAAAAAAAATGTTGGATATTGATTGTGTCAATTATTGACATATTATTAATCGTAAGTGCATTTTGATTGTGATATTTTATTTACATTTCTCATCACCTACTCATGCACCTGGCATTTTTTTACTCGTGAAATTGAAGGTAAAGAATGTCAATTTAAGTGATAAAACTTTTACAATTTTCAACAATCATAATTAGCGTATTAGACGTAATAATTAGTTACACCTGTGAATCGGTGCTAAATGTCGCTTTGCATTGTTCTAAAAATAGAATATGTGCGAAAGTAAACAATGGATTTTAATTACATTTGTATTATTATCAAAATAACAATTGGACAATTTGTTATCGTGCGTTCTTTGATGTAGTACCAATTACCTTTTGTAATTTCAATCTCGTTTTATTGTTAACTAATTTTCACCAGCACCTGATTGCTTTGTTTTAATATACAAAATGTATACGCTGTACATGTTCAAATGCTAAATATTTATAAATATACAAGACGTTTACAAGATTTTTTTAAAGTTTTCAAAATTAAAGATCACGGGAATTAAGGACCAAGTAGTACTTTCTAATACAATTATTGCTGAAGATTCGCCGTAAATTACGGCGATACATCGCGGCGATTTTTCGTGACCCGCCACGAAATTCGGCGAACTTGCACGCGGCGATGTTTTACCGCGAAGTGTCCCGTCGCGACATAGACTACACTCGCGGCATAACGCGACTTTTGCGGGTTTCGCGTGTCCAGTACTGTATTTTTCACACTTCATATTTATACACATGCAGTATTACAATTAATTGTTGTCATTGCATGTTGTTGATTTTTGTTTATTAACGTTTTGTTTATTGTGTTCATTGAACGCCACCTTTCCTTGTTGATCTTGTTTATCATATTTTATATACCGATACATGGTGATCACATGAACACACATTATAAGTCGTCTGCATGTTTACCGGAAGTAATATACATGTTACATCAACATATCTTGAAATGTTGTCTGTTTGTATCGGTTAATTTTGTAAAAATATCTAAATTAAAACGCAGAAATAAAAAACATCGATGCGAGAATGATGACACCGCAGAAATAAGATACGCAGAAATTTAAAACCCCTTATTTTAAACAAAATCGCAGAATTTTAAGCCCGCAGAAATAAGTACTTATACGGTATCTTGCTTTGATATGATACAAGATGGTTTCATAAAATACATACATACCTAAATCTATTAACCCTTATCTGCTGAATTTGTAAAATGAATTTGCCTAGCTCAGAATTTGAAACATTCTATTTAAAGTTTAAGGAAACTCAATTTCAAAATATAACAAAAGAAACTGCCAGGCAGACCACGCTATGTTTTTCTATTTCCAAAGTCAAACAATTTGGAGGAAGAATATTGTAGCAAAGAATGTTCCTGGAAAACATTATTTTCTTGTACAAAATATAGTCAAAATTTCATATCTGACCTTGACAGTCAAGGTCATTTACATATCAAGATCATATTTAAATTATTCGACATGTCAGTGTTGCAGTAAGTGTTGTCTTGTCCAAGTTTGAATCAAATCTGTCCAATTATAATTAATAATAATTAATAACAAAGTTCTGACAATTCAAGCAAAATGCAATAGTTTGACCTTGAAGGTCAATGTCAATTACAGGTATAGGTCATTTTTTAAAAATCTCCTTTAATGTCTAGTCAAAAGAACTGTTGTGTCAAAGTATGAAGATAATCCATTCATTAATTACGAAAGCAATATAACCACCTATAACCATCAATTAATCTCACAGATAATAGATGGACAGTTTACGGTAAAATATCTCCATTGAGGTATGCCAGCCACCACAACAAGTAATAAACTTAAATTTTTTTTACCTGAGGTAGTTGTTGATCAGAACCTTTCAGTCGTTTGATAGAACTATGAAAGAAGATATGTATTTCACTTTTCTCCTTGGCCGTGGTCAGATCCAGGCTATGCAGATTGTTGGCATTTTCATCAATTTTCTTCTTCGAAAAGGTGAAGGCCACCACAGGTAATTTTTCTTTCTTCTTCAACATGTCTATCACTGACAGCCATACATTCTTATCCTGTACATAATTGAAGATTTATTAACTGTTAGTAAGTAGTGGTCTAAAAAATTTCAATTAGTGGGATCTAAGAAAATTAGAAAATACAATAATAGCACTTAATGTAAATAAAATTCTGCCTAAACAAAAGTTCCAATGAAAGTCAGTCCGCTTTACTCAGAAAAACGCAAAATGAATTTGAAGTGTTTTTCTCTCCTTTGTCTAGTATATAAAAGGGAAAATCCTACCAAATCATCCAGAGCAGAAAAAGAAATTAAAAAACCTGGAATTCAGAAAAAATTGTGAAAGCCTTGCCCCATGTATGAAGATCCTAGTGGTTCATCCATTTACTAAAAGAATGATACAATCAATGTAAAAGTACAAAAACCATTTCTGACTTAAATGATGGGTTGATAAACATCAAATATAAAGCACAACAGACCTGACTTGGGTGACCTCCTCTGTGACCTTTGGCGCCAAAACTCTGTGAACTTTTTGAGGCTCTCTCTTTCTTTGCATCGATTGCTTTCTGGTAACTGGTGGAATATAAGAGCACTATTAACATAAAACTGTATAATAATATTGAGTAAAAGTTAAAACACACTTCCAGAATTATATCTTTACGTCAATGAGTGTGAAAAAAAAATTGTGTAGCTTGACAGTTATAAAAATGCTGGATCTTTGTTTAGTGCTAACATGCTCGAAAAACAATGAGTTCTATGCACAGTCCTTCACACTCTAACATCTTCCCTATCCGACCTTAAATTGCCATATTTGTGTAATGGATATGCCCAGTTTTGAATTTGGAATAATCCATTACAAAGTTTAAGGGACCTCAATATCAAAATACAAAAATTTTGAAATTATCTTATGTAGCGACATACACCCTTATTGAATGAAAATGTGGAGTAATGAATCTAAGAGCTGTAACTTGGATAGACAATTGATATTAGACATTGAGTTTAATGGTCGTTTATCTCTAACCACTGATTCAGAAATCAAATGGGGTTGGTTAGTTGTCAAACACTTATGGAGAAATTGGCAATTCCTGGTTATTTATCCAGGAAAGCTGGTTAGGTGAAAATGACCCAGAAGGGATTGAAATTGACATAAAAACAAACACACAGATAAAATGTACAATATTAAAGGAACTCCACTGTAGTCCAAAGACCTAAAAATCTAAAATTTAATGTTTTTAAAAATATCAGCATGAAAAAAATAAAACAGAAAGATGTGCAAAAGATGTGTCCTCAAATGTATAATGAAGAAATGTCAAAAAACCTCAGTGAAGTCCCTTTAAAGACATGGAAAGGAAATGACCCTACAACTTACCCTGTAGTACTAAAACTGCCTTTAGCATCAACAATTCTGAAGAGTTCACTGCTAGTTTTATTACTGTTTCCTGTGTACAGGAAGTGCTCTAGGGGTACAGGTCTCTTTGTTGTGCTTATAACATATATCTTCTTCTTTTTTGTTCTCCTGTTAAACAAAAAGTAACCTATTTCAATATCACTAACTTTAACAAATATAATATTAAATTAGGCAAAGCCTTTGAACGTGGAAGTCGGTCAGGAAAATCATTCAATTTATTTGTTTTTAAGGTGCCAATTAGTATTTCAGGCACCGCTTCAGTTTATTAATCCAAAAAGTTGCGATTGTTCCATTTTTGGAATTATAATTCTTTTGGGCATATAAAAAGGAAGAACATCAATTACTGGTACACTGCTGAATGCACCTTTATATCAACCCATGTAATCAGTGCAAACCAAAACCAGCCCTTTTTTGGAACTGTCGCTAGGGCTATTAAGATGAAAATTTAAAGTTATTTTGCCAACAGTATAGAGTCTGGTCAGACTGCACGGACATGCGAGCTGACCTGGCTCCTTACCTGTGGTAATGGCTAATGTCTTTTGGTTCCAGCAGGCTAAAGGTTTTAAAATCTGAATGAGATGAAATTATAACATACCCGATCCATGCAGCGAATTCTATAGTATTAGGTACAGTTGCACTAAGTAGAATAATGTTAACATGCTGGGGTAGCATGATTAATACCTCCTCCCACACTACACCTCTCTGTAAATATATATATAATGCAAGCACTTCAGAAGCATGTTTGAAAAGAACAAAATATAATAAAACATATATTCTACAGAAAACTAGAAACAAAGAGCACTGCATGTAGTGTTAACACTCATCTGTTAAAATAATCACTTTTTACAAAAAATTTAAGTTCTAAGGGGCATAACTACAAAAATTTAGCTTTCAGAATTATGCCCCTTGTCTAAAACTGCATAAGCAAGTATTCCAAGCTTCATGTTGATATTTTTTAAAATGTGAGAATAATGGGCTACATTTAAGTTTTTGCACAAGGACAATGGCACACCAATTATAACAGCTGGACTTTTTCTTAGAAACGATGAAGGTGAATTTCCAATAATCAATTTTGGTTAACAAAAAAGGAATTTCTAGCACCTTTTTTTAACAACTTTTTTTTAAAGACGGGGTAAAAAAACAAGAGGGCCATGATGGCCCTGAGGTCGCTCACCTGTATATAGGCCCCCCCAACCCCCACCCTCCCCTCCCCAACGTTGCAGGGCCAATTTAACCCAAGGGCTTTTATTTGCACAAACTTGGTAGACACCCATAAGAAGATGTTTCATGCTAAACATCTAAGCTCTAGCTCATTGGGCTTTTTAAAAGAAGATTTTTTTTAAGTTTTTACTATACACATATAGTTAAAAACAATGACACCCCTGAGGCCGGGCCAGTTTTGACCCCAGGGCTTTTATTTAAACAAACTTTGTAGACACTTACTAGAAGATGTTTCATGCTTAATATCTAAACTCTAGCCATTTGGGTTTTTTCAAAGAAGATTTTAAGTTTTTGCTATACACATATAAAGAAAATCAATGACCCCCCGGGGCGCAGGTCTTTTATTTGAACAAACTTTGTAGACACTCACTAAAAGATGTTTCATGCTTAATATCTTAACTCTAGCTATTTGGGTTTTTTCAAAGAAGATTTTTTAAGTTTTTGCTATACACATATAAGGAAAATCAATGACCCCCCGGGGCTGTGCCAATTTTGACCCCAGGGCTTTTATTTGAACAAACTTGGTAGACACCTATTAGAACATGTTTGATGCTAAATATCTTAGCCATAGCTCTTTGAGTTCTTTAAAAGAAGATTTTTTAAGTTTTTACTATATGCATATAGGGAAAATCAATGACCCCCTGGGTCGGGGCCAATTTTCACCCCAGGGCTTTTATTTCAACAAACTTGGTAGACACTTATTAGAACATGTTTCATGCTAAATATCTTAGCTCTAACTCTTTTGGTTCTTTAAAAGAAGATTTTTTAAGTTTTTACTATATGCATATAGGGAAAATCAATGACCCCCTGGGGCGGGGCCAATTTTGACCCCAGGGCTTTTATTTGAACAAACTTTGTAGACACCTATTAGAACATGTTTGATGCTCAATATCTTAGCCATAGCTTTTTGAGTTCTTTAAAAGAATTTTTTTTAAGTTTTTACTATATGCATATAGGGAAAATCAATGACCACCCCCGGGGCGGGGCCAATTTTGACCCCAGGGCTTTTATTTGAACAAACTTGAACAAACTTGGTAGACACCCATTAGAACATGTTTCTTGCTAAATATCTTAGCTCTAGCTCTTTGGGTTCTTTAAAAGAAGATTTTTTAAGTTTTTACTATATGCATATAGGGAAAATCAATGACCCCCCGGGGCGGGGCCAATTATGACCCCAGGGCTTTTATTTGAACAAACTTGTTAGACACTCACTAGAAGATGTTTCATGCCAAATATCTAAGCTCTAGCTCTTATGGTTTTTTAAAAGAAGATATTGAAAGTTTTTTCTTTCGGTTGCCATGGCAACCAGAGTTCTGCATGGAATTAAATTCTTTGAACAATTTTTAAAGGTGACCACCAAAGGAACATTCCTGTGAAGTTTGGATGAAATTGGCTTAGTGGTTTATGAGGAGATGTCATTTAAAGTAAAAGTTTACGGACGGACGCCGGACGGACGCCGGACGGACGCCGGACGAAAAGCGATCACAAAAGCTCACCCTGTCACTTTGTGACAGGTGAGCTAAAAATTGGTCTGAAAATTTCAATAAATGTCTTCCTCTTTTATACCTCAGCATCATTGATGTAATGGACCTCGTCAAATATGACCCATTCTAAATCTCTAATCACATCGGATCCGTTGTACAACATTGACCTGTAAAATTATAATATTACAATATCTGAAAATAAAACCATCAGAAAATAAAACCCATTAACACTTATTTCTGTTCAACATATAATTTATTCTAATATCAAAAACTGCTCAACAATCAAAACTATATTACAGACATCAAGATATCAATTATCAACCATTTAACTTCATAACTTGAGTTCATTATTTGTTTTTTTGAAATAAATACAATTATTCTTAAAGCTTTTAAAAAAAACAATTTCTTCGTAAAAGACCAACTACTGTCCCACATAATGAACATTCCTAGTGTTTACAGTTTTATGCAAATTGGCCAAACAGCTACCCAATAACTATACTGGCATAATACAAACTCACTGGTTTTATTTGTTTTACTGTTTGTTAGTAGTTGACATATCAATGAATAGAATATAATAAATATTTTCACTGCTAAAAACTAGAATGGTCACTTCCTGAATCAGCTGTCACAGACAATTTACATGCCATGTCCAATCAAATTCTCACTCAGAAGTTTTTCTTCCCCTGAGGATCAACCAGCCATCCTTGCATTATAAATCAAATGCTATCCCTATTGAGTCAAGTGGTTGGACACAAAGGGACGACCTCATTACTAGAAGAAAACACTTCTTTTATGATAATTTGAAATACTGACAAACATTTTATACCTTATACAATCAGCAGACCTACCTGAGAATTTCTGTGGTCATTATAAGGCAGGCAGCAGTTTGATTGATCTGTACATCTCCAGTTATCAACCCTACATCATTGAATGTTTGCTTGAAATCTCGGTACTTCTGATTGGACAATGCCTTAATAGGTGATGTATACACTGTCCTAAAATATTACAAAACTTTCTGTGTATTCATGTAACAACTTTCTGCATTATTAATAATACTACTATTCACATTATTGGGTTTTGAATTAAAAAGGGGTGAAGTGGTTAAAGTAGCCTGAGGTGTCTGCCACTCAACTCTAGGATCTAGGGTTCAAGCTCAAGTTGGCATATCACCCTATTTCCTTACATAACACCACTACTGGTTAGTCAAAAGAAGCAGACATGAGAAAATAATTTAAATAACCATTGTTTACCTCTAATATGGCTTTTAAAGACAAAAACTGCTTAATTTTTATGCAATGCCATGTAGTTAAAGGTCTTTCAACAGAAAGAGCATTTACAGAAGGCTCTATACAAGTTTAATTCCAAATACATGTAATTACATATTCATATAGTACTACAAACAATAAGCTAAAGTGTTATATAAACCAGTAGCTTATTGGCTGCTTCAGAACCTACCCATGTGACCAGCTTAGACCATGATCAGATAGCACAGATGATGACTGATCTGTAACACATATCATGGCACTGCTTGCTATTCAGTCAGTACACATTTTGAAATTCTCCCTAAAAATGATAAATGGTTTTGTCCAGATTGAAAGATGGACAAGTCCATTTCAGACAATTGGCAAGGTAAGAGTTAATGAATTGCATGTATATCGTTATACCTTGTCATATGTTTAAGAGATAAGGCTATTGCATATTCAGCTACCACAGTTTTACCAGCTGATGTATGGGCCGCTACAAACACACTGTCATGGCTCTCCAGATGAAGTATTGCCTGTTTCTGGAACACATCCGGTTCAAATGGCCACTAAAATAAAAGAAATTTTTTTTTATTACTTTTTTTAGCCTTGATGACAATGTAAAAGTCATATCACTATTTTGCCGCTTTTACTGGTAACAGAAGACCTCAGATGTCAGGTACAAGAAGGCATCAATGTGGCACAATCTGACTTAAATCAGCTCCTAATTAACGCTTAGCATTAGGATTTGATAAACACCAATAGGAGGTCAATTTCTCATGACCTTTCAAACAGACAATCATTGGTGAGCTTTCATATTTTTGAAAGCAACACTGTTTCTTGTTTTCACCACTGGAAAACCAATACTGAGCAGGTAATTTTCACGGTTTCGAAAGCAAACATGGTGCCCTTTATATAGACGTCAGGTAAACTGGCATAACAATCTTGTCCATTACATAAATATTTAGTCTATTATTTCCAGTCTTTTTGTTTCAAATTACTTCAAACATTTTTTCCATACAATTTTACTTCCACAAACAGCGATATTTTAATACTTTATCTTATGCCTATCTGTCAAGGATGATTTGACTGCATGGCTTAAAATATCTTTCTCTGGAAATCAAATTCACAACAAAGGCGGAACAAATATGGCGGCAATCAAATCTACATGCAAGAAATAACTTATAATAAATCTGAACTTGAGTCAGATTGAAAAATCACACAATCCACTTTCCATACACTTGCTTGATAGCTTCCTTACATGAAAGACTCATATGTCCCTGACAATCAAGGGCAGGTAATCCATAGTAAGAAAGTTAATTGACTTGGCCATGAGATCCTCCTATACTATATGTACAGATACAGTTTAATAAGCTCTAAACCTGACAAATCTGTAAAATGGATTGTCCAATGTTTAAGGAATTTCAGTATCTAAATGCAATAATTGAGCTACCAACATCATAAAGCCTGGTCAAACTGCATAAATGTGCATATCCAGGCTAGACTGTCTCTATATTGCAGGCACAGACTTGTAATTATTATGCCTATCATCATGGAGCTTATGTTTATTGTCGTAACATTATGATATACTGAACAGTCAGATATGTTTGAATCATAAATTGTTGTAAAGGAGTAAATTTTAATAATGTTGTGAAATGACCATTCCCATCCCCCTCCCCTAAAATACCTCCCCAAGTATCATATGAATTTAATTGAACTGACAGTACATATTCACTTATATTTAACGTCGCCAATACGTCCAAAATGATGATTTTGTTAAATTTTAACATCATCAAAAATATCTACTATTACAGTAAACAAATAAGCACCGTGTAAGCCATGTCTGGTATTCTCTTATAGAAATCATCCACAGGTTGTTTAACATCTATGTTGATAGCCCACTCCTCTTTTGGCTCCGCCCTCCTGACTGGTGCTGATGAAGGACTATCATTACCCTTGTCAGCTGGTGTGTCGACTAACTTCTCCAAACTTTCACTTCTCTGAAGTTTAACACTTTCCTTGGATGTCTCCTGGAAAAAGAATATACACGTAGTATTAATATGACATTATGCTCATTTTTTTGTGGCTGTCAAGTTGTCTTGAATTAGTAATATATTTCCAGAGATTCACAATTATAATGGTGATTGACCAATAAATGATGATAAAAAATGTTTAGAATAAAATATCAAAACTACCCAATTTATAAAGACTTTCAAAATCTTTTAAAAAATTGAACAATACCGTTACATTCTGAACCATATTGACAGAAATTTCCTTCGTGATTTATTGATTAACTGATCTATTGATTATTTTTGCATAGCAAAATATACAACTGAACACAATCATAGCAAAATGTAAAGTTATTTTAAATTTTACTTTTACAAGCACCATTTACACAATAATGTTATGTTTAGTATACATAACTCAAATGAGCCGCATCATGACAAAACCAACACAGTGCGTTTGCGACCAGCATGGATCCAGACCAGCCTGCGCATCCGCGCAGTCTGATCAGGATCCATGCTGTTCGCTTACAAAGTCTATATCAAGTAGAGAAACTGATAGCGAACAGCATGGATCCTGATCAGACTGTGTGGATGCGCAGGCTGGTCTGGATCCATGCTGGTCGCAAACCCATTATGTTGGTTTTGTCGTGACGCGGCTCAAATGGTCAACAAACAAAGAGATAAACATATGGAGCATATCAGCGTCCTTTATTAACCTACCTTAGTCTCCTCAATCTCTTTATCATAATCTTCATCATCCCCAAGTTCAAGGTCATCAAGGTCATCTCCCAAGGTCATAATATCAGCTAAGGTCATGACCTTTGGTTGCTCGGTAACAGAGGTTGCATCTTCTACAGTGTGTTTCTGAGGTGTAACCGTGAAGTTCATACCTTCTAATAAGCCAGGTGCTACTGTAAGTAGGTCTGCAGAATAGATTTTATAACCATTGTGTTTGTTTTATTTGTTGTTTTTTTATGATCATTAAACTAAATATTTTATTTAACTGGGTAATAAAGCTACTTTTATCTACATAAGAAATAAAACTTTGGATGTACCCCCTTCTGTTTGGGGGGTTGAAGGGGGGCAGCAATCCTCCTCATCGCCAAGAAAATTTTGGACATGTGACAGGCTAAAATTGGCCTCAGGTCAATCTTAATGTAACGTGTAACCAACACTGAAAAGCCCTTTACTCTATTTCAATGCATTGAGAAGTTGCAGCACTTTAAAATCAGTTTTGATGAAGAAAAAAATTAAAAATTGTGATTTTTGGCAATTTTGAGACATCCACCTTTGCCATGGTAACAGGAAATTTAAGATTGAGCATGCTGTTACAGAGGTTATGGTTCAGTCAATATTTGTGCCAAGCGCCATCAGTATTGAAGTATTTTTTATAGTTTTATAGCAGTTTGAACTTGTAATAGGAGGCTTTTCAATGAAAACAGCCATTTTTCACAATATGCTCATGTGGTAAAAGGTTAAAAAGCAGAGAAAACTTAAAGTTACCAGTTTCAAAGTTGATGTCCACATTATCTGTAGCTTTCAGCAAGGATTCTAACTCTGGTTCATCTTGGCCACCTATAATATGTCATAATATTATATCAGTACAGAGTTAGGCACCTCCATTACAGATTTAGGCATCAGCCGCATCACCAGTACAAAGTTAGGCACCATCAGTTCAGAGCTAGGCACCATCAGTACAAAGTTAGGCACCATCAGTTCATAGCTAGGCACCATCAGTACAGAGCTAGGCATCACCTTATAAGGTTAGGCATCACCTTACAGAGTTAGGCATCACCAGTACAAAGAGTAAGGCACCACCTTATATAGTAAGGCATCACCTTACAGAGCTAGGCATCACCTTATATAGTTAAGCAAGCAAATCCATGCAGTCTGAACAGACCAAACACTTCTATCTAGTACTAAATTCATTTTCAGAAAAACCCTAAGGCTATACAGACAATAATGGACTATTCCAGATTGAGATCAGGGCAAGTCCATTTTACATAATTATAAAGCTGTGTAATGATTAATACAAATCATAAAGTCATTCACATTATCATATGATGTTTGTCAGTTCAAATGAAAATAACTGCTTTGTACAAATACCAGACACTGGTTAAAAAAATGAAAAGAAGTGAAAGGGGGGGAAAAGGTGTACCTGGCCAAAAAGGAAAATTAAGGCTACTTCCCCTGACATCTCCTGTAGACGTCGGATCTGGGGCTCTGTGTAATGACAGTGAATTCTGAGCAGTCTTCCCCATGTCTGGTAAATACTCCTGAAAATCCAGAAAAGTGAAACCATTATATCACATGATCCAGTAGTTAGGATTGTAGAGTTACCTCTATTCTGCAGTATCCATACCTGAAGCAACCTTTCATAGAATGTCAAGAGCTTTTGGTATTTAAGAGATATAACTAAGTCGAGCTTTCGGTATTTTAACAGAAATAACAAAGACCAGCTTTCAGTATTTAAAAGAAATAGCAAAGTCAGGGATAGTATGCTCTTAATATTGGACTGTTCTACTTCATATTTTGTGTAGTTACTCCTACACTATTTTTTGTGCATTAGGTTAATTATCATAGTAAACTGTAAACTTAATAAAACAAAAACATACTGATAAACTGTAAGCTTAATAAAGTGAAACATGTATTGATAAACTGTAAGCTTAATAAAGTGAAACATGTATTGATAAACTGTAAGCTTAATAAAGTGAAACATGTATTGATAAACTGTAAGCTTAATAAAGTGAAACATGTATTGATAAACTGTAAGCTTAATAAAGTGAAACATGTATCTATAAACTTTAAACTTAATAAAGCAAAAACACGTATTCAGTGTTCAATCTAGAGCGCGCCATTGCGCCATTGACCCCCTGAAAAGGCCGCCGGCGCAAAAAAAAATCAACTGTGGGCCCGACGGGCGCACTCATAGAAAATGCCCTAAATGACATTAGAATGCTTTTTTAAACCTGATTAAGTACATAAAAGAAGTTTCTTGTGAATAATATTAATAACTGAAGTTTGTATATAAAAACAAGAGCATGTTGGTAAGATAGTTTACCGCACTCGGTAACCCATTTAAAACCTTTATCGCTACGCTCTCTCGGTCCGCGTCTGTAAATACTATGTAGACTTGTTCTTTGTACCGTAACTATTACTTACTTTTGAGTCACAGTTTTTTATAAGCAAAACAAATCGTCACAGGTAATCCAATACGTGCGTGTAGTTATAGTTTTTTCACGGTCAAAACAAATAAATATGTAATAACCCCCCAAAGGAAAAAAATATAAAGTGCGAGTTAATTATAGAGAAGTGTGCATAAATTATTACGAACACGCCTCCATCCAATTAAAAAAGTCTTAAACATGGAGCAATCAAACACGATTGGCTAGGGAGTGTCTGACAATTAAGTAAATTAACTTTGATTGGTCTTTGGCTGGTCGGCGCTAAAACATTGTGCATATCATTAATCAACACAGACATCTTAAGCGTGACGTAAGAACTGCTGCCCTGACAAAAGATCAAAGGTACCGGTATGTCAATATACAGTGTCTTAGCACCTGTTGACACTTTGTTTTTCTCTTGGATATATTGAGAAGGGTAAATGTTTTTAGCGACTATTGTAAGTTTATATTCTTCATAAACAAAGCTAATTTCAAAATATGATTTTCCTTTATATATTCGGCGTTGATTAAAAAATTGAACATTATTATCAAATATCCCTGGTGACATTAAAATAAGATTAATACTTTTCTTTGAACTTATGTCATCGCGTTTCTTTTCCAATCAGTTCTTAAAATTGAATCTGTATCAACGCTAATGTCATTTTTTTAGTTGAGTTGTTTTGGAATTTTGCAACCGTTTTTGGTCTAAATATGGTACGTGAACAAGTTACTTAAAAGATACAATACCTTATTTGAATTTGATGTTCATTTTAAGTGTGGGCCCCCTTTTTTCTCAAATGACCCCCTTTTGAAAAGTTTATGGGCCCGAAGGGCACCCTGGGAATTTGTTCTAGATTGAACACTGCGTATTGATAAACATTTAACCTTAATTAAGTGAAACATGTATTGATAAACTGTAAGCTTAATAAAGCAAAACATGTATTTATAAACCGTAAGCTTATTAAAGTGAAACATGTATTGATAAACTAGAGAAGTAATGACATCCTTCGACATAATAACAAAATAATGTATTACCAATAACTTCAGTGGATACAATATGTTGAGTTATTATCAATTATTCTTACCATGGGTTATTCACTGAGACAAACTTTTGTGCAATCATAACAACAATAATTTTTACCCATATTTAGCCATGAAGAACATTAATTCCCAGTATTACAAACAGTCAGTTCCCTCTACTCGTAAGACAAGATTAATTCATATTATATTGATAAAAGCTTCAGAAAACATCAAACAATTAACATGAAAACATTTTCATTAATAACTAATACCTTCATAATAAAATTGTGATTTCAAGTTGAATAGTCTGTCTTTAATAAGATTAATCAACACCTCTGATCAACAAATACGATCTTTTTAATTTGTAACTATTTGTATTTAATTTGCTAACTAGAGTGAGATATAGTTATATATCATCACAGACTACAAAGTTTAATGAATTCTTAATTGTATCAACATGTCAATGCTTAATTTTTTTATGCTGTATCATACAAAAATATGCTTATTCAATTGCATAAGTATATTATCTTATTTCAAATAAAATAGATGGTGGTGGTGTTGGTAGTTTGCACTCCAGATCACAACAGTAAGCCACATTGAATTTACCAAAGCACTGTTCAGCCACGGCATTGTTCCTGGGCAAGCTGTCAGTTTACAAGTACTAGATGCCTTCACTTCCGCAAGGAACTGAAACTGCCAGAGCAGAGGTACAGTGTGAATGACCGTATTAAAGATTTCATGATCAATCACAACGAAAGTGACCTGCATCGTCCGGGAATCAAACTAGGGACACCCAATTCATGGTCAGTCCAATGCTCTACCTATTGAGCTAACCTATAGACTTCAAACAAAATAGATTAGAATAACTACCTCTTTATATCCTAGCAGTTTGCCAGTAGTGGGATTCCGCTCCACCTGTATAGTGGTCTGCAACGATGTCACATCTGTGTGCAACAAATTCAGCGGGTCTGGAACCCTTGGGATGAACCTGAATCAAAGAGAAACTAAGTTAAGTATCTGGTTTTAACCTCTGTTCTTCCGACAGCTTAACTTGGTAAGAAGAGAGTTGGATATGTAATCAAGGGTTCGCTTGTTCCATCCCTCTATTAAAGAGGAATGACAAATATTTTACTAATGAAGATAATTTATGATGGGAATTTAAGCTCAAGTAACAAATTTTCACAATTTATGAAAACATTATATGTAATGATTTCTTAAATTAAACTCAGGTTCATACTTTTGTGCCCTATCAACATCATGTATTGGTAACTCTTCCAGGTTGGTGAGGAACTTTTCAAACTCATCTTCAATTTTTGGAAGGACAGGTGGTAAACCAAGGGGCACCTTGAAAAAGAGAAAATTACAGTTGATGACTATCCTTGTAAACTATTTATAAATGTACATATATATAATTTCTAGTCTTACATTATATGCATTCAATTGTAAAACCAGATCCCCATCCAGTCCGCAAAGAATAGCAGGGACTTGAATAAAAAAAAAACAATTCCCTTCCAATGTCAATTGGACTTAAGATTTAGTCTAAAACTATAAGCACAGGACTATGCTTGCCTTGGTGAATCTGTGTAACCCTCAACTCTTTAAATATCTTAAATGGACTTGTCCATCTTTCATCCTGGACAAAACTTTTGATCATTTTGGGGGATATTTCATAATCTGTACTATATCTGAAAAGCGAACAGTGCAAAACATGATCAGCCAGCTGGTCTTGAATTGCTCTGGTAGAACTGGAAGAATCAGTTGCACTATCTCACTTCGAATTAACATTTTATAAACAGGTTTTAATCTAGATGTAAAAGTTATCAACTTATATGCAGTGTAATGACTTTAAACTAGACAGCTTTCCATCAAAGATTTTATTCCAGTTGAGTATTGTCTTGTTGAGTGTATAAATAATTATAATTTCCTCACTGTTTTCAATGGCAGCTGTATCCTTTCTTTTGACCTGTCTATTTTTGGACACACTTGAACTGAACCACTTACGCCTACTTCTACAAGGTCAAAGTTCATGTCGAATCCTGGTTCACCGTTTGCCATTACTACACTTTAAAATAAATTCTGAAAATAAAAACAAACAATCACCCCCTGACCATAAGATATCTTTATATATATCAGTAAATCAGGACATTTTCACCCTCATATAATTGAGGCCCAACTATGAAATCCATTATTTATTCCAAATTTTCTGATAAAATTTCCTTAATAAAGAATCTTTTTTAAACATCCTTAAGAATTTCACTGACAACTGAACAAGATAAATGCCAACATTCAGGGATGAATTTATGAAAAAAAGGTTGTTGACATTCCAACCCTCATCGTGCTTAAAGGGACTCCACTGAGGTTTTTTGAAATGATGGAACTGAAAATGTTTTTCCAGATAAATGTACCATTTGATTTAGATTTAGACCACTAATTTTTGTGCAAAATTTCAGATCATTCGGGCACTTCGTTTTTCCAGAATAATTATTCAAATTGTAAAAATATGACCAAAAAATTAAATGCGTTTAAACGCTTTTCACAAAAACCGAGCAAAGAAAAGCATAAAAATACAATTTTTAATTTATTTCGAAGTATATTTCTTGACTATCTTTGCATATATTTCAGTTTAAAGTGCCCCAGCTCATTATGTACGAAAATTCAAATTTTATATTCTTAGGCTTTTAAACCTCAGTGGAGTCGCTTTAAAATCTTAATTGGACTTGTCCATTATTTAATCTGACAAAGCCATTCTTTGGTAAAATTTATAAATTAATAAGTTCAAACTGAAAACAGGCCATGATGACGGCATGCATCAGAACTGTCAGTTGTCTGGGCCCATACTGTCTGAACAATAATTTTCATAAAATCAGCAAATATATATACAGTCTTCCATTTTGCAAAAAAAATTCTAAAAACAACAGTCTAAGTTTATTTTTGTAATATCTACCTTGTTTTCTCTTTCTATCTTCATAATATTTGCCAGAAAATATGATGTCATGAAAAAACTATAATCTACAGGTGGCGCAATAGCTCAGTTGGTTAGACCACTGACTGTCAGTCCTGAGGTTCCGGGTTCGATCCTGGGTAACACCCTTGGGATTTTTCAGAAACACTTTAGTGTTTCCCACCTAACTAGAGGTTTACTGGTAGGAAACCCAGGTAATCCTCGCATGTATCAGTACTATACACTGGGCATGTAAAAGAACCAAGGAATCTATTCAGTAAGAGCAAGGGACTGGTTCCCGGATTTCCTTGTATCTCATAGCTGTCTCTGCAGTCTGTTGAGGTAAGGACCCTACTGGAAATAAGTGCTTGCACTTTCAAAGGTTATCCTTGACCGCCTGGTCTAAAGAAAATCAATCAATCAATCATAATCTTGAGTGCTTTTTTGCACTTTTTGGGGAATGCAGTGAGTGCCCATGGAGAGGGGTGTAGCACTGTATGGTATACGTTTCAAAAGTTAACAAATGGTTCCAAACGAACCGAAACTTAGTAGGGTTTCGCAAAAGCGACACCATATTGCACAATTAATACACCCATTAACACTTTTGATATGAATTACGTAAATAACCGAGGTATATCGAGTGAAAAAAAACAAGTTGTTTCCCTTATCTTCGAGTAAAATCGGTATCTCTTATGCTTAAACAATACAAATTAAACTGTTTTTAAACCGCTAGTTTGTTGTGATTAAATGTCTGATTTTATAAATTACTACATCAATGGAAAGTTTTGGACCTTAGTTTTGTCACAGTATATATTTCAACACATCTTTTGACACAAAAGTATTTAAATTAACTGTTAAACCTACCATATGTCAGACTATTTTACATATGATTTATACAGCGAGTATACAGTGTTGCATCTAGGCCGCGCGATTGCGCGATTTGCGCATTTTTTATGCAGATCGCGCATTTCAATGAAGTCAGTGCACGCCAAGTCGCGCATCTGACGATCTTTTCAACTTAATTCAGTTTATCTTCATCGTATCTAAGAAATATCTCAAACACTTCAGCCATGTTTGTTTTCACTCGTGGTTATGACTAAAATACGTACTAAATCGTGTGTAGCAGCCGACTGAGTCATCTCGCGTGTGTTTTGTAGTATTCGTCAATATTTTATTTTTTCTACTTCCGTTTTTGAGCGGACAATAACTGTCAAAAATGCCTGAACGGAAAATAAATTAATTCTTTTCGGTATGTCATATTGTAAGGTAAATGTATGTCCCCCACATTTTTTTCAAATCCCCCACATTTTTCAATTGAGTGGGGGACAATCCCCCATAATTTTGAAATTCTAGATGCAACACTGGATACGCAACCAGTTATCTTTACTTGATAAACTACTGATAAGAATAGCCTGTCGTCTGTTTGATGGGAACATGTTTATTGGTGTATTGTAAACCCTTTTGTTTAAATCAATCTGCAATAGTACTACTCGTCGCTGATGTCTGCACAGCGGATTTACAGACGAGCTCAACATAGAAGTACAAGAAGTAGATTCTATAGGGAAAACTTGTGTAAATGTGGGGCAAAAAGGGAAATCTTATGGATAACAGTTTATTTTATGCCAACAGTGATGCAATACAATTATCTTTCCTTATTGGCATTGCCCAAGACATCTTTGGATGCCTACAGAAAACAAATAATAATTCGGACAACTGTCTTATCCGGAATACCGCTATTTTTGTAAGCCGGCAGCTTTGTGTATCACTCTTATGTAGCGTGTTGACATTTAATAGGCTTTCAGCAATATATTAACATTAAATGATTGTTGTCTCCTACCTCCAAATAAATCATAAGTCTGCAAAAAAAACGCCGATATATTTTAATTTCGCTTTCTTTCATGTTCAGCCTAGTTTAAAACCCATACCTATGTCACGTACTTTAACCGGTATATCTGAAACCAGAAAAGACCCTTTTCCGCGAAATGGTAAATCAATTTATCGAAAAGAGTCTCCCGTGAAACTACAAATAAAGGAACTGTGCTGATCAAGTAAGGAGTTAGTCTGGTTCCCTGCATACATTTACTAAAGAACGTAATATAAGGGAACTCCAGACTAGTAAGGTGAGTATGGTACCTCTTTAGATGATTTAAAGCCGTAGGCCTACTTAACTTCCTTCTAGGGCAACACTAAATTTATAAAATTGGTTATAAACAGGAGTACAAGTAGAGGAGCCAGATTCAGATTTATCTTAAGAAATTTTCATTGAAAATAGCTTAGTAAAGTTCTAAGAAACAAAATCGTTCATTGTATGCATAAATGTTGCCGATGTTTAATCATCGTTCATTTATAATATCCTTCAGAGCCTATATTATAATTGATTGACAAGTACGTCCATATATACATGATGTTGACGTGCGCTTGATTGATTGTAGCACTTAATTTATGAATTTCAATCTAAACTCCAAACAAAGTTTATTGACTTTGAAACGGGCAATAATTGACAGGACAATTTCACCTGGAATAGACTATATGATGATTTTATGATGCAATAAAATATATGGACTCGGCCGATTGGACGGGGGAGCTATGCTGTTATTGCAGAAAAAATAAAACAACCAAGAATAAAATTTATATTATACTTGAAATAAAATTAATGATGACGAATAACATAATTGCAATTTTGTTACTAAACATTGCTTTGTATGTCCACTGATGAAAAATAAGCTGTTTTATGTCGACTGCTACTAGTTACTTTGTTTAAGGGTATTAATTATCAATGGTGCAAAGGGAAGTTACTCTTGTGATGATAAAATTAATTTCTTCTGAAAATAACAAAAGGGCAACTGGCCCAAGGAAGATACTTTTGGGATTAAAATCTATTTTTTTGTGAGAATTGATGTCTTACATGATCAGTTGTCTCTCCCGGCTGAGTCAGAATTCACGTGAGATTATTTAGTACTTAGTCTATTACTTACAGAGAAAATTACTGAATAGTTATCCAGGGAAAGCTGGTTTGGTGGACTGACAATCGGAATAATTTAAGTTTATCAGGGTTATATGTATTGATTTACCATCATTTATATAATTTGATACAGTAGACTGTGTACACATATTTTCAGCTAATAAAGTTTATGTCTCTATATTTTCCCTATTCCTGTAAACAAAATCCTCACCACCAGTGCAAACAAGAATTAAGAAAAATCAAAAGAGAAACAACAAACACACAAAAGCTAATCTAGCAGGACAACACGCTCGAATATTCTCAGTGATTGATAGTAAAACAAGATTCTTGATAATTTATACTAAGGAATTTTAATACTTTGTAAGACATACTGTATGATTATGACTATGTACAGTACAGTGCAGTATTAGTCATATTTCATTGAAACTCCACGCAGTTCAGAATTATGAGTATTGGAAAGTGACTTTTAATACACGAATACCATCAGTAGCTTTTTTTAAAAAAAAAAAATAGATAGGAATCCAGTAACTTTTTGTACAACATTTACAGTACCAATTCTGGGACTCGACTTACCAAAAGATTGACTTTGAAAGATGGAATGAATTTGGTGGTTTTATGCCTAAAACAGATGAGCACGGATGGATCGCATGTAAACATTTTTTTCTGCAACAACATTATTTTAAATCAAGTTAACATGCATTATATACAGTGAGTAGAATTTTTCATATTATTTAAGTAAGGTAAATTGTTATCATTTAAAATATGTCTACTTTGTCTCCATATAAACCATTTATTTACAATATTCAATAATGATGAAAACCAGGAATTTCAAGGTGATTATTTAGGACATGCAAGAGCGTAGCCAGATGATGTCTGTGTAGGGTCTACAGTAACTATTCATGATTTATGGATGTTATCGCCAGTCATTATTTCATTGATTAAATATAAAGACAAATCTTATCATTTATATACAATTAGAGTCTATTAACAGATTAAGGAAACTACAAATCCAAAGAATTAATCATAAAATGAAAAGTGTATTTATATTATCCAGTTGTCAGAGACATAGATAACAGAGATAGGCAACTACCTAAGTACCACACGTGCTTGCTAAACTTAAAACTTGTAGCAAGTAAAACTAATCAGGGGCGGATACAGAACATGGTTTCCTGGGGGGGCTGACATATGGGTGGAAGAATTTGACAAACATAATGTAACAAACGAAAATTGAAGATTGGGGCTCTTGTTCATGTGAAAAAAAAAGATGTGTTTTATAGCTCATCTTTGTGGTTGGCAATGTACTTTGCCCTGATATATGAGTAAACTAATTTTTTCTTGTAAATATTTAGATGATATATGGAATTAATTAAAGTATATGTAACTGGGGTGGGCCTGGGAGGGGTGTCCCCTCCCATAGACCGAGAAAATTTTGAAAAATATAGGTTGAAAATGGTGTTATTTCCTTGACTTTCTAGTTCTGTTTATGGTTACCTTTAATTTTGGATGGTTTTACAAAACACTGTATTTTGTATAGGTAAGTGTTTGTAGAGTCTTTCAAAAAGAATTCCCCTGGTGTTTTATTTTTGAGTACATGTAGTGAGCATTTACAAAACAACAGCACACTTACCAATGTATGCACAACTGTTTTAAAAAATAAGTTCAAACACTTGATCAATTTACTCATCTAAATAATAGATGATTTTCCAAAGTAAAGAGATATTAAAATACTGCCTTCCTAATGTACAAAAAAATAATTTAAAACAAATTTTAAACACTAGTATTCAATAAGAATTTTTTCCATCAATTAATCCATTTTGGATGCTAAACAGGTCAGTACAATTTAAATTTCATTTAAAAATATATTAAAGTGCCATAAAAAGTTATTAAAAGCTAATGACCAATTATTTCATCTTATACTGTGCTCCTCTTAGCTCACGGTACTTAACACTTTAAAACAGTAAAGAACACAAACAATAAACTTACACTACAAAAACTGTCAGAAACTAAATCATTTAGTCATTTTTCTGCTATATGACACAAGGAAAAAACAATATATTCAATCAAAATAAGTTTTAATTTGTCAGATGTAGACCGTGTGTCGGCCATTTTGAAAACAGTGTGTCATCATTTAACTCGCGGTAATGGTGTTTTATTTCAGTTTTTTCATGTTTCAGTTAAAAAATTTTATGTTATTTTGCATAATTTTAAATAATAAAAGAATTTTTACATTGTAACTCAAAATTTTTTCTTTCAACAAACAAGAACATTTAGAAAATGATGATTGTTTCAGACGTATGCACAAATTTAATGGACTATTGTTGTTTTTTGCAGAAGTTTGAAAATGTTGTTCAGTTTTACGTAAAAATCTATAGATTTAAATTATTTTGCACAAAAACTTTGTTGTTAAGGTGTTTTAATAAAATATGTCAATTCTGACCAATTTTAACACTGGTCACATGAAAATATGCCATTACCGTGAGATAAGTGATGACGCGGAATTAGTGATGTTGAGTATAATAAAAAATCTTAGTAAAACTAGTTATTAAAACGCGATTCATTTAATATAATCTTGAAAAACTCTCCATCTTTTTAATTTACAAATAATAATTTCAATTTCTTAATTATAGGGCTTACACAAACGAAATGGCAAAACAAAGATAGTGAACTATGGTGTACAATATAACACATCTATTTTTGCCACTGTCTGTGACTATTAATTTCATTAGACCTTTGGAAAGTAATAAACCAATCAATTATGCAGTTTAAACATTGAAGTTATTCATTGCATGTTGATAGCCAAGCTCCCAGGCAGGAGATTAACAACTGGATGACAGCAATTAATGTTTTGATAAGGGAGTACATTACAGCCAATAAAGTTTGAAACTGACAAAACTATATTCCAGCCCAGCTGGTAAACGTATCTTTGGGCTGACCTGGGGGGACTGCAGCCCTGAAGCCCGGGCCTGAATCCGCCACTGACTAATTAAACCAGATATCAAAATCAGGAAAATAATACATTTTTTGAAAGCTTATGCATTTGTCTATGGCTGCAGCAGGTAAAAATATAAATTTACAGTTCCCATTTAAATAAATTTAATGATACATCAATTTTTAAAGAGAACTACTTAATAATTTTTGTTACAAAGTTATTCATATGCCGAAAAACTGGCTCATTGGGTATGTTCTGCTATGTTTTCCCAATTGAAAGGCATGGTAAGTTACCAACATTTTAACATGCAGTAATAGATATAAAAGATTTACCTTTTCAAATGGTATATAATAATATTAAAGGATCAAATGTACATCCATTAAGTTTTATTTGCTACAAAATGCCATATTTTTCACTTTTTTTATAGGCATGAGTGATATTTCAATGGAGTATAATAGGAGCTGCTTATGTCTGTTATGTATGTCTCTAATATTATCTAGGATATCATCAAAATTAGCCCAACAAATTGTGCCTCTAGCGTCAAAATTAGCCCTGCCCCGGGGTCATAGGTTTTCCTTTTATGTATGTTACATAAAAACTTAAAAATAGTCTTCTAGAAATTGACAAAGGCTACAGCAGAAGTTAGATATTTTGCATGAAACATTGTGTAGTGAACCTCTAGCAAGATTGTTTAAATTATAGCCCTGGTGTCAAAACTGCCCCCGCCATGGGGGGGGGGGTCATTGATATTCACTATGTACATACAGTACATTAAAAAAATTTAAAAATCTTATTGTCTGAAGGTACAAGACTTAGAGCTTTGACATTTTGTATATAATATCATCTATGGGTCAGCTACCAAAGTTGTTAAAATTATGCCTCTTAGTGTTTTTAAAATTGCCCTGCCCCAGAGGCAATAGTTTTCCTTATACATGTATGCATATAGTAAAAACTTGAAAATCTTCTTCTCCAAATTGACAAAGGCTAGAGGTTAGATATTTGGCCTGAGACTTTGTGTATGAACTCTACCAAGATTGTTCAAATCATAGCCCTGGTGTTAAAATTTGCCCCTCCTCGGGGTCATTGATTTTCACTATGTACATATAGTAAAAATTTAAAAATCATCTTGTCTGAAGGTACAATTTAGGCTTAGAGCTTTGACCTTTGCTTTATTATATTATCCATAGGTCCTCTACCAAAGTTGTTCAGATTTTGCCCCTGGTGTCAAAATTGGCCCTACCTTGGGGCATTGATTTTCATTATGTACACATTGTAAAAACAGAAGCTTAGAAATCAAATGTTTTCTGAATTTGAGAAAAGCTAAAGCTTAGATATTTGACATGAAATGTTGTTTGGTGGACCTGTATCAAGATTGTTTGAATTAAACCCTTTGGTCAAAATATTGCCTTGCCCAAGTGACCTACTTTCTTGTCCTTTGATGTACAGCCATGAAATTTGGACTATGTGCACAGTTTTAGTTGTAAAATTGAACTTTGATAGCAGTTGACCTAGATTTTGATGATGTGACCTACTTTCTTGTCCTTTGATGTGCAGCTATGAAATTTGAACCATGTGCACAGATTAAAATGTAAAGTGACCTTCGATATCAGCTGGCCTAGTAGATTTGGCAAAGTATCTTACTGTGCTGTCCTTTGATGTACAGTCATGGAATTTTGGCCATGTGAAATTTGACCTTCACCAACAAATTCACTGAGACTCAACTGCATTGATAGATTCCTACTCTGATCTTTTATTTGAATATAATAGATTAAACCACTAATTAGATAGGTCAGTGATATATGCATTAATTTATGGCAATCTTCAATTGTATAGAAACAAAAAATTTTGTTCCTACATTGCTATTTAGTTTTGTATTAATGCGGTGGCAATAGTATTTTTCCCAAATACAATCTTGTTCATCCTCATTTTCTGCAGTAAAATCTTTTGAAATAAAAAGTTAATTCAGCTCAACTTGACCATGAAAATCTGAGCATAATGTCACTTCAAGTTTTGAGATGGGTCGTCTCCGGTCAAAAACTATGTCACAAGAGCTAAAAATAGAAAAGGCTTGTTAACACTCTAATGGCTGCAGTTTTGATCCAAATTTCCTGGAAATAAGTCAGAAATGTTGTTTTGATGATTTTTAGGTGAAGTTTGAATATAGGTCATCTGCGGTCAAAAACTAGGTCACAGGAGCTAAAAATAGAAAAAGCTTGTCAATACTCTAGTGGCTGCAGTTTTGATTCAAATATTCTGGAATTTTAATGTCAGGAAGGTTGTTTTGATGATTTCTAGGTCTAGTTTAAAGATGGGTCATGTCAGGTCAAAAACTAGGTCACAGGAGCTAAAAATAGAAAAATCTTGTTAACACTCTAGTGGCTGCAGTTTTGATTCAAATATTCTGGGTTTGTCAGGAAGGTTGTTTTGATGATTTCTAGGTCTAGTGTAAAGATGGGTCATGTCCAGTAAAAAACTAGGTCACAGGAGCTAAAAGTAGAAAAATCTTGTTAATACTCTAGTGGCTGCAGTTTTGATTCCAATATTCTGGAAATTTGTCAAGATATTTTGTTTTGATGATTTCTAGGTCAAGTTTAAAGATGGGTCGTGTCCAGTAAAAAACTAGGTCACAGGAGCTAAAAATAGAAAAATCTTGTTAATACTCTAGTGGCTGCAGTTTTGATTCCAATATTCTGGAAATTTGTCAGGGAGGTTGTTTTGATGATTTCTAGGTTAAAGTGACATGGCCATCCAAGGGTATAAATATAGTGAGTGAACGGTACGTAAAAGTCAAAATAAGTTTTTATTTTGTCATAATTCCTTTTAATTTAATAATGAAGTTTGCATAAACAATGAATAACTCACAGATCCAAATGAAATTTATGTAAATACCAGTAAGAATTTACCTATAACACTTAGTTTCTAAAAAGAGTGGGGCAGTCTTTTTAAATTTTGGACTGATTTTTAATTTTACCATTAACATATTCCAATATCAACTGTTGGTCAATCACCATTTTGACAGTCAATCTTTTGAAATAAAAAGTAAATTCAGCTCAACTTGACCATGAAAATCTGAGCATAATGTCACTTCAAGTTTTGAGATGGGTCGTCTCCGGTCAAAAACTATGTCACAAGAGCTAAAAATAGAAAAGGCTTGTTAACACTCTAATGGCTGCAGTTTTGATCCAAATTTCCTGGAAATAAGTCAGAAATGTTGTTTTGATGATTTTTAGGTGAAGTTTGAATATAGGTCATCTGCGGTCAAAAACTAGGTCACAGGAGCTAAAAATAGACAAATCTTGTTAACACTCTAGTGGCTACAGTTTTGATCCAAATTTCCTGGAAATTGGTCAGGAAGGTTGTTTGATGATTTCTAGGTCAAGTTTGAATATGGGTTGTCTCCAGTCAAAAACTAGGTCACATTGCCGAAATATGGAAAAACCTTTTTAACTCACTAGAGGTCACATTTTTGACTCAATTGTCATTAAACTTGGCTAGGATGCTTGTCTAAGACATTGCTAAATGATTGCTTGGATGGGGTTGATGGGTCAGGGGAGCGATCCAGGGCCATCATGGCCCTCTTGTTTCATGTAATTATAACTATGCATGTATTTTCCTTATTTTCAGGATGATTTTTGCGAGGAATAAATAAATATCATCTCATTGAATGTAAGCGAGGCAAGCATGGTTGAAGGAAACAACTCAATGAATGATGCTGCTACAGATTGTGATGAAACCACATCAAAAGATTTGGATGGCACATCTTTTACAGTGGATGATAAGTCAACCAATCAGCAGTTAAAGGAGGAGTCATGTAACCAAGCCTGTCTTCCAGATCAGCCAATTGTTGTTGAGGAGGAAGTTCAAAAGGCACCAGATGGAGGCTGGGGATGGTTCATTGTTGTTGGGGCCTGTTTAGTTCATTTCATTATGGGTAATTAGTGATTTCTTTTTTGTGTCGCCTCTACAGGGATCACTTCTCCGTCGTCTGTCTGTCTGTCCGTCTGTCTGTCCGTCTGTCCGTCACAAAACTTGTCCGGACTACTCCTCATAAACTACTGGTGCAATTTCATCCAAACTTTACAGGAATGATCAGTACCAAGTCTAGTTGTGCATATTGTCAGCATTTTCCGGTTCAATGATTTTTGTCAGAGTTATGGCCCTTTAATAATTTTTATTTTTAAAGTTTGTCCGGACTACTTCTCTTATACCACTAATGCAATTTCAATGAAACTTTACAGGATTGATCTGTAGCTCAAAGTCCTTGCGCATATTGCACAGGTTTCCGGTTGAATGATTTTTGGCCTAGTTATGGCCCTTTGATAAAAAAGGTGTTTTTTTCTGTGTGTTGCCAGATACACAAAAGCTTGTCTGGACTACTCCTCATGAACTACTGGTGCAATTTCATCCAAACTTTACAGGAATGATCAGTACCAAAACTAGTTGTGCATTTTGTCAGAATTTTCAGGTTCAGTGATTTTTGTCAGAGTTATGGCCCTTTAATAATTTTTATTTTTAAAGTTTGTCCGGACTACTTCTCTTATACCACTAATGCAATTTCAATGAAACTTTACAGGATTGATCTGTAGCTCAAGTCCTTGCGCATATTGCACGGGTTTTCTGGTTGAATGATTTTTGGCAGAGTTATGGCCCTTTGATAAAAAGGTGTTTTTTTCTGTGTGTTGCCAGATACACAAAAGCTTGTCCCCACTACTCCTCATAAACTACTGGTGCAATTTCATCCAAACTTTACAGGAATGATCAGTACCAAGTCTAGTTGTGCACTGTCCGTCTGTCTGTCCGTCTGTCACAAAACTTGTCCCAACATGAAATTGGCCATTATGAGGCGACACATGTGATCACTGATCGCTCTTGTTTTCATTATTTAACATACAATCATGTAACTGTTGTACAAGATAAGAGGGGCTTTTCTTATCACTTGGCATTCAGTAACGCTTGGTTTAGGTACTGGGTATAGCTTATTTCTTTTAAAATTGGCCCCGCCCGGGGGTCATTGATTTTCCTTATTTGTACATAGTAAAAACTTAAAAAATCTTCTTTTAAAAAACCCAAATAGCTAGAGCTTAGCTATTAAGCATGAAACATCTTCTAGTGGGTGTCTACCAAGTTTGTTACCTGGCGTCAAAATTGGCCCCACCCCAGGGGGTCATAGTTTTTCCCTTTATGTATGTAGTAAAAACTTTAAAAAAAATCTTCTTTTAAAAAACCTTTAGAGCTAGAGTTAAGATATTTAGCATGTAACATCCTCTAATGGGTGTCTACTATTTTTGTTCAAATAAGGGCCCTGGGGTTAAAATTGGCCCCACCCGGGATCATTGATTTTTTCTTATATGAATAATTATTATAAGTACATGTATAACTAAAAAAAATCTTCTGTTAAAAAACCCAAAAAGCTAGAGTTTAGGTATTAAGCATGTATTATCTTCTAGTGAGTGTCTAACAAGTTTGTTTAAATAAAAGCCCTGGGGACAAAATTGGCCCCGCCCAGAGGGGCGGGGGTCATTGTTTTTCCCTATATGTGTATAGTAAAAACTTAAAAAATCTTCTTAGAGTTAGAGCTTAGATATTTAGCATGAAACATCTTCTATGGGTGTGTACCAAGTTTGTTCAAATAAAAGCCATTGGGCTAAAATTGGCCCAGCCTGGGGCCTATATACAGGTGAGTGATTTCAGGGCCATCATGGCCCTCTTGTTTTATGACAGCCACAGTTATATGAAGACAGCTTGAATAAAATTAAATAAATTTAGAATTTCCATTTCGGGTTTGTAATCCAGGGGCCCGTCTTATCAACGGTCGTACGACCGTTTTTATCGTACGATTGTCGTACGTCGATCCTACGATTTTGGCGGTGTCTTATCAAACGTATTTTGTTCACGATAAACCTGTTGTTTAACATTGATGTAAATAATTTAACGAAAATCTTCTCAGCAAAACAGTCCAACTAGTATATATTCCACTACTAGACAGTCAGATTTATTTGTGTACTATGCTAATCGACATCGCAAAAAATAGCATTTTCATTGATTAAAATGATATTCATCTGCGTAATTTGGGATTGTGCATTTATTGACAATTCTATAAGCCAACGCTACTTTTAAACTTGAATGTGTTGTAATTTGTTGGATATTTTTAAAAAAATAAAAATATTTCTTTCTTTTACAACGCTAGTTTTAAGCTGTTATGAAACTACTTATTGTAAGGTTTGTCGTGAAATTCTGTGTCAGAGATTGAATGTCAGCATTGTATTTCCTGCGATCAGAAAATACAAAAATAATTTGAGTAAAAACATGAACGCTGCCTTTTGACATCCCTTTTTCTTAAAGTATATATCAGTGTAAGAAATTAGGATTTGAATCAACCTAAGGCTGGTTGGACTACCAGATTGGAATATTCACTAGCCCAAAAGACATTTCACTAGCACGATTCATTTGTTCAAAACAGTTGTTGATATTGCCTCTGAAAATACAGTAAACTGGTCGGGCTTGTTACTGTGAAAAGTTGGTAGCCCGAGGAGAAATTTAGTAGTCAGGGGCTATTGGACTACTGCTAATTTCGAACACTGATATATGCAAATGTCATTAATATAATTAAAGGATGTTTCTTGCAGGTAGAAATTTGGAAAACATACGATCAGTTTGAGATTTTTTTTTTTTATTCTGAAAGCATTTGAGCCGCGTCACGACAAAACCAACATAGTGGGTTTGCGACCAGCATGGATCCAGGCCAGCTTGCACATCCGCGATGTCTGATCAGGATCCATGCTATTCGCTATCAGTTTCTCTACTTATAATAAAGTTGGTTGACTGCGCGGATGCGCAGGCTGGTCTGAATCCATGCTGGTTGCCAACGCATTATGTTGGTTTTGTCATGACGTGGCTCATTTTATGATTTCGGCTTAATGAAACCATAGTGTTTAGGAAACAGACTTTCCTATATTTGATTTCTTTACTTTTTTGTTTCAGGTGGATTTGAACGCTCAAATGGGGTTTTATATCTTCAACTAAAATCAAGGTATGATCACAGTGCTACAGCAACATCCTGGGTACTGTCATTGTTCTCCACTCTCAGGCTAGCCGTGGGTAATTATCTCTAAAAATTACAGTAAAAACCCTCAATTAAGACCACTACCGGGGCTGGACCAAAGTGGTCTTAATTGAGGGTTGGTCTTATTTGTGGATATTCTTATTGCTTACACACTTGACAATTATCTATTTTAGTCATTTTGTATGAACCAACGGTAAGTATCATAACCTGCAAAAACAATATAAAAGAATGTTATAATGTTACCTCTGATGGGAAGAAAACAGATATCTGAAGAAATTTAATATAAAATTCTCTTTGGTCTGATTTCATTATTAATTATTATATTGTGATGTAAATAATTTGCCCATCAAGTAAGAAATTAATTCTTCATTAAAAAATGTGCTTAAAGCAAGATTAAACCTCTCTAAAATTTTATTTTCTCACCTTATTTTATACAATATCCCAATAATAACAGTTTTTCGACACCTTGTAAAATTAAGTGTAATGCCTAAGAGCATTCAAGCAGATAATAACAACCAAACATCTAGGTAGGTGTTGACTTTAATGTCAGTGGTCTCAATAATGGGGTCACATAAAGAACAAAACAAAGAATTGGGACTGAATCTGGTGGTCTTAAAAGTGGATAAGTGAGGTGGTCTTAATTCTGGAACATGTAACCATTGACGTAAAGAACAAAAAATTACGTTCTTTAAAAAAAATGGTCTTAATAGTGAGGTGGTCTTAATTCCAGGGTGGTCTTGAGTAGGGATTCTACTGTATGTGACAGGCCTCAATATGTCATTACTGGCATTACATAACTTTGAATATATAGAGATAGGCCTACAATGTTGGGTTATTATCTCAAAATAGTCAGCCAGAACATACCTTGCTGATATTTCCCTTAAGATGATAAATTGGTTTTGTCCAGATTGAAAGATGGATAAGTCCATTTAAGATTTTTAGTGTGCCAGCAGTTTAAATTAGTACAGATCAGAATATTTAATCATTTTTAAAATTTTCTTGGAATTTATGGAAATCAGCATTTTAAAATGGCTATAAACTATTGTTATCATCATATACATATATTTTAAACACACTTTATTAGATCTATTAATGTTTATTTTATGTTGCTTATATGTTAAAGTGATTTTTTTTAGATGGGAGATTCAGTACACAAGGGGGTCCCTGGCAGAGTGGTTAATAATGTTGGCTTCAAACCACTTGCACCTAACTGCTGTGGATTCGAATCCATAAAGGGACTTTGGATTGCAGATGGCTGCACTAATGTGCTCGTTCCTGCCTGAAATAATGCACGTAAGGGCACCTTAGGTCCGTTCCTTCACCAGTAAAGCTGGAGGGTAGCCATATGATCTATATAGCATTGGTGCAATGTAAAACCCAACAAAAAAACATTACACACACAAAAAAAACATTCAGTACACATTACATAATACAGTTCAAGCTGTAACAACAACATAAGAATAGATATCAAAAGATATTTAGCATTAAAAGAAAGGATAAAATTTACATTGTAATGTTTAAATTTCAGGTCCTATTGCAAGTGCACTTTGTAACAAATATTCTTGTCGGACGGTTGTCATGATGGGAGCAACTATTTCTTCTCTTGGTGTTTTAATCTCGGCTTTTGTTCCTGATTTACCTTACCTATATTTTACCTATGGTGTGCTTGGAGGTAAGTAACATTTTCAGTTTGAGTACTGTAAGCACAGAAATTTCACCAGGGATTAAATTTTGTTAATTTTGCACATTAAAGATTTTGCCAAATAAGTAATCCCTAAGATCTTAGTATCAAAAAAATTCTACAGGACTGAATGAAGAAATTTTGCAAATATTTTTAACTTCAATAATTAGTCGGAAATGTTGAAATTTGAGAATTTTGTGAAATTTTGGCCATCATGAAAATTTCTGATTCTACAGTATTCAAGACAGTATTCAAGTCTTAATGGAATTATTCCACTGTCCCTGGCATTCAAAGTATTGCATTTATAATTGGTTAAAACTTTGTGTGAAATTTCTTCATACTTACATAAAGATTGTGATGTACTTTTGTGTATATGATTATATATATTTTAACATTTAACTTTTGTATTTATTGACAATTGATTTGATTGATTAAACAATAATGCTAAATTTAAAGTAATTTGCCCCACATCTCCTCAATTTATATTAAAACCATAGTTGAATATTTCTATGTCCTTCAGGGTTTGTACTCTCAGTGCCTGAAAGGGCTTGAATGGACCCTCGTTAAGCTTAGAATACATACATTCCATGTCCTTAATTCTTATTTCAGGAGTTGGCCGTGCTTTTACCTACACTCCAAGCTTGATCATTGTTGGATATTATTTCAACAAGAGGCGGGGCATTGCTGTGGGTCTTTCTACCTCAGGCGTTGGCTTTGGTAGTTTTCTGCTTCCACCAATCATGGAGATAATGTTTGACTACTATGGGTTTATTGGCACGTTTATTATACTCTCTGCTGTGATGAGTCATTTCTTTATACCGGGTGCTCTTTTTAGACCGTTAGATCTGCATAGGAGGTTCATGGAAAATGACAGGTTTGTAACAGAATTATCAAATTAATGTACATACATTTAACATTCAAAAAACACAAACATGATTTATATTTAAACCAAGGTAAGATGATATTTGTTAGATTTTGGGGTGAATATGGAAAATATTGCGCTAACAAATGATAATTTTTTAATAATTTAAAAATCAAGAATGAAAAAACATATACGAGGTATGTTCAAAAAGTTCGTGGATTTTTGCTGTCATTTTTTACTTGGTTCATAAAAACACCCTTAGTGGATATGAATCGAAAGAGTGTTTTTATTTTCAAAAGTAAGATTTACTTTTATTGTTAACTTTTATTTCCTTTACGAGTTTTGTGCACTTTAATAACCATGGCAACGCAACATCGGCGCACGCCGAAATTTTCATATAATGTTTAAATATAAACAAATGTTGGAACAAATTAAATGATTGTTTTATGAAGTTAAATACAAGTTATCATCTATTAATATTTAAATGACATAAATCTGACATTTGGCGTTGTTTGAACGTTGAATAGCTGAACAAACAAGTTTTGAGCAGCAGTAGACAGACGGGTAAGTTGGGAAGTTTAAACCCCGTTTAAAAACTAGAAATTCGCTCTTTCGGAAATTTTTACCAATAAATGTGGTATACTCCTTTATATTTTTATAAGGTGATTAAATTAACGAAAAACAATGAGTTGTCGAGCAAGTCTCTTGGTTTCAGGTCGCGCAAGCGATTCAAATACGACAAATACATGCTCACAGACAGAAAGGGCGAATAATTTTAGCGGCAAATTGTCGGGACGTTTGTAACGTTAATTGCAAAAGATCTACAGAAGTTCAGGCATTATGACAGTTTTGCGAGATGTCCGACATGTTTAATTTCTGCATCGGGTCTATGCATTCAATTCTGACAAAACAATTTAATTTAATTAAAATAATATTTTATTTCATTCATCAGGATATATGCGTATTTACAATAAATACTTGTAGTTATTATTTGTATTTCCTGTATTTACCCTGGTCCGTTTGATAATTAATGCTAGCCGGTGTTCAGTAGATTTACCGCATAGAATAATTGTCAGTTGATAAAATATTTTCTTTATCATCGATAATCATATTGTTTAAAGATCGGACGAGGGCGGTTTCAAATTGATACTATCAATCAACAATTGAATTAACTTAATAACACTGTCCGTTTAGTGTCTAAATTACTCAAAAATCCCGATAAAGAGCGGAAAGTATGCGGCACTCGGACCTTTATACGGAGAATGGAGCGAATAGATGACCACTTTATATCTCGGGTCATCATCGCAAACAGAAAAATGGTTTTGGTATATGATCCGCAGATATTGAACACTAAAAAGAGTACTTTCAGAAACAATGACGCTGGTAAAATGTTTCATTTATATTGCGACGTCACGAACGTCATTTTGTTTCATTATCAGCGTGCGCCGGATTGTGCACCCCTTGTGATTTGTAACTGTCACAGAATGATTATTTGTAAACATATTGTATTGATTTTTTCAATGTTTATTAAGGACATATTTTCATATATGTCTCTTGTGAAATCATATACGCAAATTAAAAGATGTGAACAGTAGAGCCGCAGTCCACGTACTTTTTGAACAGCCCTCGTACAAGTACATATAAATTGACCTTACGGTAATAGACCCTCCTCCCCCTTCCATCCCCCAAGAAAGGTAAAGAAAAATAAGAAACAAAAATGCCATAACCTACTTAGATTAGATTTGCCCTGCTTTAAACCATTCCATTCCTAGTTTAATTAATAATCAATGTAAAAATACAAAATTTGAGCTACATTATACCAAAATATTTTTACAGTATTCAGCCTGGTCAGTGTGAACGGACAAAAACAGGCTGCCATTATACTAGCGTCATAGGTTATTCACTTGCTGTTCCTGCAGGTAAATGGTAATTCAGTGAAATAATACTGTTTCTTTTGTTTTTTTCCCCCAGACAAAAAGATGCAAGGACAGAAGAAACTGGAGAAAACTTACTGACAGGTGTCACCCAGGCAACAAGAACGCAAAATCTGCTGTCGTCACAGTCGGCAGCTAAAATGTCTTCATCATTGGAGTTGACGGCAAATGTAAAAATAGAATCACAGAAAACTTCACTTTTTCAAAGAAAATTATCAAAAGTGAAGCTAGCGATAAAAGGAACTGATAGACCGAAAGATAAAAATGGAGAAAAAAGGAAACTTTTGGATTTATCGCTGTTTAGAAATTTTGCATTTAGTGCCTTATGTATACAGTTGTTTTTGTTTACCCTTTCTTTTAATTCGACTTTTGTATTTTTACCTGCCCTCGCAGAGGAAAAGGGTGTCGACAGATTACAAGGTGCTTATTTAATCTCAATATTGGGTATATTTGATGGAATAGCAAGAATAGTGATGTCATCTGTGCTAGATTTAAAACGCGTAAAACCATTCCGTTTAATTATATACAATTGCGTCATGTTTGTTGTGGCGATCGTTTCACTTTTATTGCCTTCGATGACAAGTTTTTGGCAGTTTGCCATAATCAGTGGACTCTATGGTGTACTATCTGGGACATATATTGCCCAGAAGTCAGTGGTAGTGGTGGATATTTTAGGAGTGGAGCATTTATCAAGTGCATTTGGATTGCTTCTGATGTTTCAGGGTCTCAGTGGGCTGGTTGGTCCAACTGTAGGAGGTAAGCAGATAAATCTAAATTAATGTGCTTTTTGTGCTCCATGAAATTTTTCTGTGGATTCGTTCTAGTTTGTATTTAATATTTAATTGTCATTAAGTCTGTGGATAAAATGAGCTTTTTTGAAATGGATCAGAAATTTTAAACCTACAACAGCATTGATTGGTTCTAAGCTTATGACCTTGACTGTTTAACACATATGGGCCATTGAATTTTATTTTGTTTTTGCACAGGGACCTATAGTGATCCCTTGTATGGATAAGATATTTTTAGTAATAAAACAATTATGACGTTAATTTGTTATTCTAGTAAGAGACATACTTATGTATTTAGATTTCATATAGGAATGAAATCAATTAGAAATTTTAACATTTTGATTGCAATCTAATATCCTGCGTATATGTACATGTACTTCCTTAATTGATTGAAAATTTTTGACTTTCAATTTAACAAGATGGAAAAGTAGTTTGACTTGCCTGTAATTCAAGAGCCCTAAGGTTTTGGGTAGCATTTTTGCCATGAGCTGACAAGCAAAGAAATGAAACGAATTTTAAAAAATAATAATAAAGAACAATTTTATTGCAGGTTTACTAAAGGATTTCCTAGGAACGTATGACATGGCGTTTTATTTTGGTTCAATTGGTATTGTGGCAGGGGGATTTACAATGGCAGTAGGAAATATTTGGCTTTATAAACAGAAGAAATTGAAGGAGAAACAAGACAAACAAGAAGCAAATGGAGAACACTGATCAAAGGGAGAAAACTCTGTATTTGATCTCATTATAATCATAATTAGGTCTTGAGTAGTTTCCCTTGATTTTTACAAATTGCAACAATTTTATTAATGATTTGAATTCTGAACATTTTTAGGTTTATTCTTTTATTGGAAAATATGAAATACAGTCAAACATGTAAGATCACCCTAGTATATATACATGGTATATACAACCTATAAATAATGACCATATTTCTGATCTGAAAAAAAACCTGTCTCATTTCTTTCTCATGAACTTTGTCTTGAATTTAAAGGCACTTGAGAAATTATAGAATAGTTATGACAAATAAAGTCTACAAAAATGTTAAACAAAATAGGAAATTTTACATGTATTTATGACTCTTTTGTGATCACTGACACCATACATCCATTTACACATGTGAACATTACTTAATTGGAGACAACCTAGCCAGGAACTTCTTTGAAAAATCAAAACAACAAAAACATTCTTTAAAGCAGAAATTGGGTGGTATCAGCATATAAGTGTATAATTTTTAGCTCGACTATTCGATAAGAATAAGTAGAGCTATTGCAGTCACCCGAGCGTCGGCGTCCGCGTCGGCGTAACCACTTTTGTTAAAGTTTTTGTAATAGTTCAAATATTTTCAAAGTCCATAGACATATGGCTTTGAAACTTTGCACACTTGTTCACCATCATGACTCCAACCTGTAGACAGGAGGAGGTAACTCTATCAAGCATTTTGACAGAATTATGCCCCTTTTTCGACTTAGAATTTACGTTAAAGTTTTTGTAATAGTTCAAATATTTTCAAAGTCCATTGACATATGGCTTTGAAACTTTGCACACTTGTTCACCATCATGACCCAACCTGTAGACAAGAGTAGGTAACTCTATCAAGCATTTTGACAGAATAATGCCCCTTTTTCGACTTAGAATTTACGTTAAAGTTTTTGTAATAGTTCAAATATTTTCAAAGTCCATTGACATATGGCTTTGAAACTTTGCACACTTGTTCAACATCATGACCCCAACCTGTAAACAGGAGGAGGTAACTCTATCAAGCATTTTGACAGAATTATGCCCCTTTTTCGACTTAGAATTTACGTTAAAGTTTTTGTAATAGTTCAAATATTTTCAAAGTCCATTGACATATGGCTTTGAAACTTTGCACACTTGTTCACCATCATGACCCCAACCTGTAAACAGGAGGAGGTAACTGTATCAAGCATTTTTTTTACTATCAAGCACTAAGAATAGTCGAGCATTGCTGTCCTACCGACAGCTCTTGTTTAAAGTCTACTTATTGAAAAATGTTAAGAGTTTGATAAAATTTCAAAGGAATGATCTTTTGGTAATCTACTGAGATTGTTGAAATAATTATCTTTTGTGATATTGGCCACAAGGGCTGTTGGGTTTTTCAAAGAAGACATATACATGTAGCTATCATACTCGCCCTGGTGTCGGTATTGGCACTTGCACTTTGGTTAAGTTTTTGCGTGCAAGTATCTTCCAAAACTACCAAAAGAAATGGGTTGAAACTTCAATCTTATTTTGGAGCAAAAAAGGAGGTCACTGACCAAGGTCCATAATTTTGACATGAATATTGACAAGAATATTGTGGCCCTTTTTGAAGTAATACATGTATAGGACCATCATGACCCTCTTGTTCTTTCTTTAGTTAAAGAAAATCAAGGCAAAATCAGGGTATTTTTTTTATATTATGAGGTTTAAAAGTAGTTTTCTAAGTGTTTATTTTTTGTTTTATTTTTTTGTTTTGTTTTTGTTTTGTAAATGACAAAAGTCAGTGATTAGTGCTATGTTAATTATATATATGTAAAGTGATATTTTTTATGAAATAAAATTGTTACAATAGGTAAAAGCTTCATGCCCCCAGTTGAGCCAACAATGTTTAAAGTGTATTAAAACAATATATCTGCTGCTGTTAATGAAATTAATTGTTTGAATTTTGAAAAAAGAATAATTCCAAAATACCTGTACGAAAGAAATATCTTGATTAACTTCGTTTGAAGCAAATGACGCATGCACTAAATTATTAGGTAAATGAACACACCCCTACTTCTATAGCAATATAACATTTTGTTCTGGATCATTTTATTCTTTTTTTTACGTATAATATCAGTGTTGTGAAATAACAGAGACATTCAATTTCACAATTTTTTTTGCAGAATTCACCATAAAAGTATGAGAGTTGAACAACATAATTTTATCATTAACAAATTTTATGAAAATATTTCATTAGATATAGAAGCACCCATAGCTATGTACCCCTGAAAAGATCATAACTTTAAAAATATGTGATATTTGTATAAGAAATGTACAAATATACATATATTTTATTCACAATGTGTATATTGTTTAACATGTTTTATGCAACTTTGTGCTGAATTTTGACTTTCAAGCACCATATCTGCAACCAGTTACTTTAATACTGAGTGATAGTCATTTTTTGTAAATTTTGACATATTCAGGTATATATGAGCCACGTCATGACAAAACCAACATAATGGTTTTGCGACCAGCATGGATCCAGACCAGCCTGCGCATCCTGCAGTCTGATCAGGATCCATGCTGTTTGCTATCAGTGTCTTTATTGTTATATTGTCTGTAAGCGAACAGCATGGATCCTGATCAGACTGCGCCTGCGCGGACGCGCAGGCTGGTCTGGATCCATGCTGGTCGCAAACCCATTATGTTGGTTTTATCGTGACGCGGCTCATATTTTGTTCAGTGTAAGCGCCTAAATGCTGCCTAAAATGACATTATTTGTTCACTTAACAATAATTGTCTATTGTTTAAAACATTTTTTATAATTTTCATGAAATTTAGCAAAAATCTGGGGGCATGCTGCTTTAGAATTGTTGTAGAATTGAATCAAGTATGTGTTCAGACATTTAAATCTTTGTTAATATTATTAATATGTTATATTATGTATTTAAGATTGATATTGTTCCTCATGATTTATTTCTTATCTGATCTGATTTGTTGAAGATGAATATTATTTTAAGCCTTGTTGTTAATCCTAATAACCTGCCGAATAGATGGATCTGTGGTTTAAGATACATGTTTTAATCTCATACCCGTGCCGCAGTTGCGACTCCGGTAAAAACTGTATTGCAATGACATGCATATATTTTGACATGACATATTTTGCGTTATGTAATATTAATCTGACACTATATGTGAACTTCAATGAAAAAGTGTGCATGCATGTATTTAAATGTGACTTCATTTGCATTGTACAAACTTATCGCAAAAATGCGCTAAATATGAATGTCATGCTATATATGCGCATCAATGAAAAAGAGATTCTTTTTCACTTTAAACAGTTCTTATTTTTGATATGTGATAAACAGAATATTGCATCCGTGTAGCTTCATTACTAAATTTATTGAACTTGTTGGATAAGATAATATTATGCCCGCAAAAAGACTTGCATAAAACAATTTTATTCAACTCCTTCAATAAATGCAGTATTGAATACACTCATTCAATATCCTCTGTTAGTGATAAAAAAATGTTAAAGCATAATCTTATTGTCGTAAATGATTATTGTTTGTTGTTTTTCTAAAATATTGTATTAAGACTTTTTAAAACAGACTATTATATATGTTTTTTATACAAATATGTATTGTATATTTACAAGAACATCTTCCCCCAAAAACATTTAATGATTTTATGATATGCCAAAGACAAAAAAACAAAAACTGTCTCACATTGATCTGTTATGTTTTTTTTTTATATTATTTTACTATAGGGTTATACATAACTTGTAATATTTCACATAGACATGTATTAAACTTATTTAGGCAAGTGCTGTAAAGGGAGCCTAGGAATGACTTTAATGTTAGTCTATATCCAGTGAACACCACTAATTATGATATCGCTTACAACGGTATACCGCTAATAAAGAACCTGTTCCGGCGGTTCAATCTTACTTTCAAATTGGCTGCCTCTAGGATATAATGATATTCAATATATTGATTTTAATTTGGCAGTTACCAGAATATCATTAAAAGCATGTTTACTGTAATATTTTATAGTTTATACAACATTATTTTAGTTAGATTGTGTTGGAAGCTATAAGCATATTTAAACACTTCCAAATCTGTTCCTTGAACCAACCAGTGCCAAGCAATGAGTGTAAAGATTCTTGTTCATGGAACGACTGCTTGATCATAATGGGATTTGAACCCACGAGGCAAAAAACTGGTTTGACTTGTTAAGCACTTGGCCATGCAGCCACTGCGGTCTTTATATGACGATTATGATATAATTTGATATGTACATGCATGGAAAAGCTCTGAAAGAAAGCAAATTTGAATATTAAACGAGCCATTTTTATATTTAATTTCGTAGGTAAAGAAATGCTCATTTAAGAGTATGTTACATTGAAAACAATCACATCTTGTGATTATTGATTATTATTCTATATAATAGAATTGATATTCAAAAAAAGTGCTAGAATTAGGTAAAATAAAGTTGTTGAATAATGCAGTGTATTAAATTATGTAAACGTGAATATACCTGTCTATATGTCCAGTTGTTGCACAGGAGCTTGAAATTCTATTGATAATCACTCTCAAGTCTGATTAAACAAAAAAGCCATACCTATTAATAAAATTTTAATATATAGGCATGGATTTTTTTAAATCGGACTTTTAGAGCTATTATTGATAGAATTTCAAGCTCCTGTGGTTGTAGTAAATTTCATGCATTTTGTGATCTCATTTTTTAAAGTATAAAATATTCTACAAATCTACAAATGTATTTCTCATTCCGACTAGACTTTAGTATTTTTATTTATGTACATGTATACTTTTTTCTGTCGACTTAAAATATCATCATGCTTTTGTATAGGTGTTAATTAATCAAGATGGAGAAACTCAGCAGAGAAAATAAACTCACTGAGAATTTCATTTTGGGCAAAGAAAAATTATTCTGAACCGTGATCCTACTGGAAGAAATAGTTTTTTGGTATATTTTATGAAAAAGTAGCATACAGTGTTTAAGGTACATGTAATTAGATTGACTGTAAGAAAGTAAATATTTATTTTTTTTGTATATTTGAATCTATTTCATTTTATTTACATTAGAGAATTTTAGGATCTTATTTTATTTAATAATAATTATAGTAAACTCCCTACAAGTAATTTCTGGAAATTAAGATAATTGGTTATTTTGCCAGGTGTCCCAAAGGTTTGTACCTACAAATAAAGAGCTAGCAAACTTATTTCCCATTATTTTTCCAACTTCTAGCCAATTTTTTTCAACACCATCATACTTCCATGTATACTTAAGTAATATGACTTAACAGGCCTGTTTGTCAAGCTCATTATTGTGACAAAAGTTTTTTGAAACATATCATGTTATTTTTAAATTTACTTTGATTTTCAGCTCACATGACCAGGGTGAGCTTTTATGATCACAATTTATTGTCTGTTGTCAGTGTGCATGGTGAGTATGTATCCATGTAACTATTTATACTGGTCTTATTATTATATAATGATCATAATAATGTTATTGCAGTAAAACTTGTTCTTGCCATAGCATTAACCAAGTCATCAACTTTTGTTGGAAACAGTAGTTTCCAATGGTACTATTGTCAGTCTTACTGGTGAATAGTTTATTGTATATACAGTTAGTAGAATGATAATAACATAAATTTTCATTATATATTGTATTTGGATTTTACAATTTTTTTTAAAGTGTGAATTGGATTTTAATTATATTTATGATTCACATAGAAATGTTGATTATTTATGATATTTGTTTTACATTTTTTTGGAGAATGAAGCTATTGTTTTAACCCCCTTATCAAAATCTGTATTGATTAAGTTTTTAACTTAACTGAATATAATGTGTTGTATATGTGGTCATGTGTTTTCTAAAAAAAAATTCTAATTTGCTTTACCACTTAGCCAGTGGTAATATTATTATACACAAATAGCTCAAATATTTATGGTCCACTAATCAAAATGACTGTCAGAGCTGTAAAAAGACATTTCTTAAAATGATATTTCCCTGTCTAAGGTTTGCATCATTTTCTGAATAAAAGCAGTACTATAAATAAAGATTTATTATAATGCTTTTACTGAGAAAATGCTTAACTAATGCAATTGTCCTTGACAACTGGACAGATTTTGATCTGTATGTTTAGTTTTATCAGTCACAATACTTGTTCACAATAAAGATAGGTTTTGTTTGTTTGTTTTGGGTTTTACGTCATATCGACACAGTATAGGTCATATAGCGACGTTCCAGCTTTACTGGTGGAGGAAGTCCTCATGTGCTCTTCCGTGCATTATTACAGGCACGAACGGGCACCTGAGTAGAACCACCGACGTTCCGTAAGCTAGTTGGATAGCTTCCTCACATGAAAGAATCCAAAGTCCCTGTCGGGATTTGAACCCACAGCGGTGAGGGGCAAGTGGTTTGAAGTCAACAACCTGTTGAAGTATATATTACCCAGGATATTTTATAAATTACAGAGGGTATACCCTCCAAACTTAACACAATCTAAGATCAATCATTCTAGCATGGCCGTTGACTGTTAATATTGCATTTTCACAAGGTGATGGTACATATTTCACAAACATTTATGTCAAATATACAAATAAAGTGTTGTTATTTTGGTATTGTTATTGCATTATTATAAATCTAGAAAGGAATTGTTTGAAAATATATATTTATATGATATTTACTATACATTTTTTTTTGGTGCAGAATTGAATAAATTTACTTAAAGATTTTCATATGTATTATGTTGTACTAATTAGTGGCACATGAGTAAAACCATTAAACCTTTGTAAGGTAGCTTAAATTTAGATTTGTCAAAGAAAAGGATTAAATGCATTTGAGTGATTCAAACCTTCAGCAGTAAGAGGCAAGTGATTTGAATTCAAGTCAGCCATGTTAACCATTTTGTACTAATGGTACCGGTGTGGAACATGCCACAACTTATGGTTTAGGATTCTAATTTATTTTTCAATTTTATATTCCTGGCTTCAAGGAAAGTAATGATTGGGTAAAGATGGTTTATACATAATTTATTTTAGTTTGTCTAGCAAGCTATAAGCTTGAAGACAAACTTTCGAATCTGTTCCTGGAACCATCCAGTACTGAGCAATGAGTGTAAAGTTTCTTGCTCAAGGAAACAATGACTTGCTCTGGTCGAGATTTGAACCCATGCAGCTAATGATTATTAGATTACTAGTCCAATGTGTTAACAACTCAGTCAAGCCGCCACCTAAGTTAAGGTTAATGTCAAACAATTAACATATTTATCTTAGCTTGATTGCCAAACAAGTTCTTGCAACTTATATTAATCACTTTCTGGAAATAACCAGTACAGGTATCAAATGAGGAATCATGATCGTGACCCAAGTAGGGTTTGAACCCACAATCTCTGGGCTGAGAGCAGACAATTGAATGACTCAAAGTCCCCCTCTCCCCTTTTCAAAGAGTAATGATTAACCCAAAACCTGCAGAATTTCTTGAATGGACTTCGTTGTTTCAGTTTCATTTTTGGAATTGCCCATTATCAATTTTAGGGATACCAAAATGATTATTTAGGAGCCAATAGTGTATAGCCTGAATTCTTGGAAATGTTCATTATCAATTTTGGGATATCAAGATGAAAACTAAACAGGCAATAGTATATAGCCTGGATTTTTGGATTTGTCCATCATCGATTTTGGTGAAATCAAATGGCCAACATTATTGAGCCTGGCCAGACTGCTTGGGTGTGCAAGATGGCATGGCTCTGTACTGATGGCAAAGGCTCGTCACTTGGTTCGAGCAGGTGAAGGGTTAAACAGGCTTATAAATCTCGGAAACTAAAAAGAAAAGCTAAGATAGCGTAGGCATTTCTTACATTTTTATTTACAAAAAAAAAAAGAAAATGAAAACAGTTTATACCACAGGTATGGTAAAATAATATAAAACATGAATTCTTAAATCATATGAATATTTAACCATTTGTAGTCTTGTAAATTACTTAACTGTCTCAAAACGTTTATTTATACATTTAAATTTTTAATATGAAACATTTTTACCATGGAAGATTTGTCTATAATCATTGTAGTGTAATTGGGAGATAGAAATGTTCTGAGGTGTATTCTAACATAATAAAGGGAATGACTGAAAATGAGGATATAAAATAATGATTGCACACAATATCTATCACACTACGGCTTGTTGCTTAAATCCTACGTATTCGTCCCATCCTTTACGGCAAGTTTTTACAATCCAGTTATGTTCATCATCATCTAGAAAAGAACAAATGGAATCATGTGTGTGTGTGTTTCAAAAGATATATTTATATACTTGTAATATGCATAAGGTTTAAAGCATAATGTCTCCAATTTTATGAAATTTTTATGAAAATACAAAAATATTGTTCCACTTTGTAAAAATATTATTAAGCACTGTGATGGAAAAACTGGCCACCTGTGTTTAGCAAATTTTATATCTTTATAATAACAGTATCGATTTTTGCCAAAGTATGACTTCACAATTCAAAATTCAAGGCAATTGTAAATTTACTGGAGGACATTGATTGAAGGACAAATTATTATCAATAAACAGTAAACTTGCCCCCAACCCTGCTGGAACCAAAAGTGATTGGCATGTGTCACCAATATAGAGCCAGGCCAGCGTGCACTTCACTGCAGTCTGACCGGACAATATACTGTTGGTAGCTCAATTTTTGTACTTTGACTTTGAAATAGATAATAGTTCTTATATTTTGAATGTACTGTTACAAATTTAAAGCTGTGCAAATCCAGCAGATTGGGGATAATTAATTAAATAACTGGAAAATGTTTGTTTGTTTAATTGGGTTTTACGTCACACTGACACATTATAGGTCATATGGCGACGTTCCAGCTTTACTGGTGGAGGAAGACCTCAGGTGCATTATTTCAGGCACAAATGGGCACCTGAGTAGAACCACTGACGTTCCGTAAGCTAGCTGGATAGCTTCCTCACATGAAAGAATCCAAAGTCCCTGACGGGATTCAAACCCACAGCGGTGAGGGGCAAGTGGTTTGACTTTGAAGTCAACAACCTTTAAACCACTTGGCCATGGACACCCAAACTGGGAAATGAAATATCCTAAAATAATACAAAATCAAGATAACTGTTCAAGATAAACTAACCTGCATTTCTGAGGAATTTTTGGTTATAATCAACAACAACTCTTGTCTTTGGATCGTAGAAACCATCGCCACAATCATAGCAGCCTTCTGGTATATCACGAGGGGGAACACGATTGGTCAACTGAGAACGACCTAAAAAAAACAAATGTCGTAAATTAAAGAAAACAAAATTAATCTACAACTTGAACAATTTCAAATTTGCAGAAGGGAGATTACTCTTTTAGTTCTTTTGCACCTTGCAAACAAAATTATGGCCCCTGCTACTAAGATTTATTGCTGTTGTTTTTCTCTCCAAATATATATTGTTTCATAAACTCTTGCAGAATTTTCCAGGAAAATGAACATTTTATACTTTAGAAGAATTCTTTGTCAGCATAAGATGTAGAAGTTAACCTTTTTTAATAAAAAGAAGCACCTTGAAAATTAAGTTGATGTTTTTTTTAAACCTGAATCTGCCGAAATTGAAATTATTACTGTTGCAATCAAGCAAACTTCTGAGTTCTTTGTCTCCTGATTAAAGTTAATTTCTCATTTGACCAGGTTTTATTATAACTGTTGATAGCTGAATATTTGTATTTTTGAAATCCCATCAACTTTGAATGTAATGTTCCAAATTCAAAGATTAAGGTGAATCCATTTAAAAAATTCAGCAGATTAATGTTGGATGGTAATAAATTTAAAACTGTACCTGCTGGCTTGAGTCCATTTTTAATCTCTGTGTAAAATCTTCTGTCATAACCATCACAATATTCCCAATTCTCCTCTTCATATGGTAATCCATCAGAAAATGTGTATTTACCCTAGAAAAACATGGATACTATCAGCCTTAGGAAGTTTTAACTTAGCTCATCATTTGATGCATTATTTCATTTATAAATGTATGGCGTTTAATGAAAAAAAATCAATCTTGAATAATAACTTGGTAGATCTAGTAAATACATATTTGAAAGAAATTATTACTTTATTGAAATTAAGTCCTATCTTTATTTAGTAAAAATAATGCACTTATTAACCAGTGATGAGTCTGTTTACTGGAACTTACCAGTACTGGTGTCAAATGAGGGAACATGCTTGTGACAATGTTCAAGACTATTTCTCTTAGTTAAAGTCAGTCTTGATTGCTCGTGAATATCGGGTAGACAGATGTAAGGCTCGAACACATGACACCAGGGTTTAGAAACAGACACCTTAACCAATAGGCCCTCACTCTCTTATCATATTACTATTGTTAATCATTCTTACTGCTCAATATTTAATGCTAATCTGTATAAAAAGGATTAGAAAATGTTCATATTTTAAGACATGATCCATTAAACTTTTATTGTTATATGGTATAAGATATTTTCCTTGAAGTACCTCTATAGCTAATCCTTTTTCCCAAGTTGCCTCGTACTTGCTTCCATTTGGGAAATACAGTGTTCCTTTTCCATGGAACATTCCATCTTTCATTTCTCCTTCATATCTGGTCTCAGTCGGAAAGGTATATTTACTATTTCCTTCCAACCTGAAAAAAAACAATGTAACAGTATTACAATTTGATATGATATTCAATTACATATGGTTACCATCCACTTTAACGGCTGACAGCTTTGCGTGCACATTTTTATGACAATTTTGTCGGAAAATATAATTCACTAGTTCAACAAAGGTCCTAGAGTTAAATTGCACTGGCTTGCACATTGCACAAATTGCACATCAAGTGAGGGAGAAACTGTGGTTCGGGGGAGAAGCCCCAGATATGAAGCAGATTAGCAAAGGAATTAAAAACAAAAATGAATGGCATTACAAATTTGCAAATGATAGCACCCTTGCCTTAAATATTTTTGTCCCAGCCTATATTAACCATGCTAGTAACAGGAATTTCCGGTCTATTAATAAGTCTTTCATTTGAGCATACATATAAAATAATTGTTTTGGAAATGAAAAACAAAAATCATAAATAAATAAATCCTCTCTGAATCATATTAAAAATGACAATAGTTTGATGGTGGGTGGGGAATGAAAACAATGCAACGTTTATGTTTTTATATCAAAATTATGAAACACTTTAAAAGAAATATTTGCATGTTTAATTCTCTATGTATAACTTATTCGAAATTATATAAAATCACTGTTTAAAAAGCTTTGCAGAACGAAAACTAACCTTCCATTTTTACGATCCCCTTCGTAGGAGCTTCCTGTGTACTCCATTTTGGTTTACAGGTTGGCATAGTAACCACGTGACAGATATCACATGACAGCTATTAATAGAAATGGGGAAGTAAACAAACGAACCATGTGCCATTTAAAGTAATTATAGATCTACACTCAAATAGTGATTATAATGGCTAAATTAATTGATTTCTTTTGTTTCCTTTTATTAAACTATAGTGGTAAAATACAAGGACAGAAATATTTATCAGTAAACGGAACAAACCTGATGTTGAATGGCGAAAAGGTGTTTTTATCAGGAATGAACCAAGCTTGGTACAAATATGGGAGCGATTTCGGAAACAAAAGTTACATAAATTCGAAACCACATCTTATTCATACCTTAGATGCATTGAAAGAGAATGGCGGAAACTCGATAAGTATGATTTATAATAATTGTGCAATTAACAATAAAAGAATTTTATTTCTTAATAAATTTGATTACAGTATAATATATAGATCTAGATTAAGATGTTTATTAACGTGGGTAATTAAGAGCAGGGATGTTCAATGTTTGCCAGTGTAAAGAATGTTACTATTGCCATTAAATTTGCAATGAAAACTTGTACAATTTGCAGAATTGTATCAGAAATATTCATCGCCTATCTTTATCCCTGGTTTAATCATTTATATATAAGCAAAGCTTTAACAATGTACGTTGTTCGACTTTGTTTATGAAGTTTTATTTTACTAAGACAGCAAGATAAAACTTGATAACGATTGTTAGATAAGAAATTTATAGACAGTTACAGGAGGTCGACATGGTTTCCATGGTGACCGTGATAGCCCGATAATAGTACGCACCCGTTAGTAATTTTACTCGATCTAGCTAGAGTCACGTACGTATTTTATATCGTTTAAATAGGTCTGGCGCAAGTTCCTCTCTAGAAATTCCACATTTTCCTACATATTTATTCATGAGAAAAAAGACCAAGATACTAGTCTACTTCAAAAAATTTATTCTGAATAAAAATATGCTTTGATGATTTTAGTTTGAGAGTCCAACTCATTCGTACGACTTCTGTGTTTTACGGATGAATATTAGAATTAATACATTTACCAACAAGAAAACTGTCTCTTAGAAGACCTGTTAAACACGTTCTTTGATGGTCGCTGGTCAGTGTTCACGGAAAGCATTTGAATGTACGTTTTTTTTTGTATTTGTACTGGAGAAATAGCCATTCGATGTATATGTATATAATATTCATATAAGTTACCTACATTTAGATGTTAATATTATTAGAATTTATGAAATTTCATTTGTTTAAGGAATGTGGGTTCATACGTCTGGTGGAAACACGCCAGCATTTAACGCAACAGGTCACGTGACGGGACCAGGGCCAAATACAACACGTGACTTGCTCGATTTTGTTCGTGAAGCTCAGAGCAGAAACATTCTTGTAACTTTTTCATTATGGAACGCTGCCGCTCTTTCATCAGGTATGTTCTAATTTCTTATTTTTTACCTACTTTTAAATCGTCGATCATTCTCATATAAAATTATATGTTATTCATTGCTGCTGATTCCAAACGTTGAAAGTTTCGAGTTTTTTTTAAATCGAAATCGACACTTACTGGCACAACTTAACACTTTTCTAGATTTCTTGCCTGCATATAAGCGTATTTTATCTGGGACAAACAGTGACCCTTTGTACCAGATTGGTGGTTGTGTTGGTAGTTTTCACTCCGGATCACGGCAGTAAGCCACTTTGAATTTACCAGAACACAGTTCAACCAACGCATCGTTCCTGTGCAGGCTGTCAAGCAGTTTACCAGTACTAGTTGCCTTCACGTTCACAAGAGATACGATGCAAATGACCTTAGAAAAGATTTCATGATCAATCACAACGAAAGTGACCTGCACCGTCCGGGAATCGAACCTGGGTTGCCCGATTCACAGTCCAATGCTGTACCCGGATTTTATAACGTGATGATTAATATAGATTAATTTATTTTCCTCATTATTATGTTTGTAAATTTTATTTCGTCAGATTTTCCAGCAGTTCACATTTATACATGTATGTGTCTATATAAGGTGTCAAAACTTGAAATTTTACAGGGTCGCCATTGATGGGGTTACTAAAAGACGAGTCTATTTTACAGTCTTACATCACGAACGCTCTGGTTCCCATTGTGCGTGCGCTGAAGCCACAAAGAGGACTGGCTATTTGGGAGATAATTAACGAACCGGAGGGATCCATGCTAATGGGTGGGTTTATTATGATATATAGCGTCCAGGCTTAGATCCTACTCTAAAGCAGTGTTTGTTTGATTTCCTGTTACCCACTAATGCTGCACGCTTAGGCCTTCAGATGAAGAAAATAGGTGATTAAAAAATTAAAATGTAAACGAAAATTTAATGTATTTAGGCTTTAAGAAAAATACAAATATTTATGTTTTTAAATTAGGATTTAATTTACTGTACGATTATCACAAAATTTTCACCCATTGAATTCCAACGGAATCAATTGTATTTTTTTGTTGTTGATATTTTGACACATTTAAGGTAAGTTATATGGAATGTAAGCTTACATGTCTGACAATGTTTTAAGTTATTAAAATTTCTTGTAAATAATAATTATAAATGCAGTTCGAATAATCGGGAGCTGTGCTGCTATAAATTATGACATTATAAACATCACTGGGTGTGGCGCCGTTATATGTTGCAACGCTGCTTAATGTCACACTTGCCGCTAAATGTCGCAACCCTCGCTAAATACCGCAAAATCTTCTGGCAATGAATGACGCAATAGTAAGTTAAATGTCGAACGATTTTCCTTTGCCGTTAAATGTCGCAGCACTGCCGTTAAATGTCGCAAGATGTATAGTCATGGTGCAATTAAGTTAGTTAGTGGTATCAAATTACAATAAACATTGAGAAATTGTTTATATATATATATGTTTAGTAACTCTGGGACATAAAGGAATTTTCTCGATCAATCTGCCGACTCAAGATGAAAAATGCATTTTAAGTGGACTGATCTACAAATGGCACAATTTGAAAACAAATTAAATGTTTCAAGTATTGTTTAAAAAGATAATCGAAACGTTTTCTTATAAAATATTTCTTGAACGAAATATATATGTTTATCACGTTCTACGTGGTTAATATGACATTTATATGATGAATTTCTAATATCTTGTTCTGGAACATCTTCTGATCAACACCTCATGGTTTGTTATCACACATGATGCTTATATTTATGATGTTGCATTCTTTCCATCTTAGACCAATTCTCTTTAAAAGTCCTTTTTTTGTTTGAAAGTAAAATGTAAAAAAAACGAAAACATGGATTAAAGTATATAGTGTGCAACTGATCAACATGCTATGTATATTGCTTTGTTGACTTTTTGCAAGTTTGTAACTTGATTAGTGTCCATCTACTTGCCACTCACCGCTGTGGTTGCACGAATCCCGCTAGGATTCAGGATTGTGAGGATGCTATCCGGCCAGCAAGCTGACAGAACGTCGATGGTTCTACTTTGATTCCAGTTGGAACACTGGGGGGCATCAGAGATCTTCCCCACAAGTAAAGCTTCAAAGTCGCTTTATGACTACTGTGTTGGTGTGACATTTTCATGTCTAAAAATTAAAAGGGACTTTGTAAGTAAGGTTACTAAGTAGAAGTTAAAAAAATTATTAGGAAAAATATATTTGTTCTTTGTATAAAAAATAACAATTAGGAGTTTCACAACAGGTTAATATATAGGTATTTGGAGCTTTTTAAGAAACAAAACACTTAAAGAGAAAGTTGCCATTTTATCAGAGATTTTCGACCATGCGACCACATACATGCATAGAGGTCATGTACGGGAAGTGACCGTGCGACCACATACACGCACCACAGGATTCCCCCTTCTCTTACGAGAAAGGGACAAAGAGCTGTCCGCCCTTTTATTAAGGCAGACTGAAAATATGCCATTTCCTTATTGATAAGGAGGCATAATTTTAATCGATATGTCTTTAATTGGTTTATATACAACATTATATAGTTACGCTTAACAAGTAGGTGATCAGTTTTCGTCCTTTTAAATCAGCTATGAAATTTTAAAAAGATCATATGTGATTTATTAGAAAATTTTGAGTTTACAGATGTTTCTACTTTTCATTTTATGTATGTAAAATAATTATTTTATTTTTTCGAAACATGAACGTTTCAAATACGTTTTAAATGAATTAAATATGGAGATATGTTTCACACTTTGTTGCTAATATTAACCTTGAGGCATTCATTAAAATACTATAGTCTATGGTGGCCGGTTTCTGCCTTTTCGTTTCTATGTGTCTCCGCCCCTCAAAAGTCGAATGCGAAGACAGGAAGACACGGTATTATGCCCACTTACGGAGTCTTCGCCATCGATTTTGAGGACGCCGACACGGAGACACTATACATTTAGGCGAAATAAGGATATTTAATAGACAAAGACACGAAATCGTCTTCTGTAGAAATATCGTGTCGGCGGGAATAAATCTTCGTATTGGCGCCCTATATGTGTTGTATCGTCGTGTTTTCGCCGGCGGAGACAGGATAATTGGCTTATTTATCGAGTCTTCGACATGATGTTATCGCTCGAATCCACGACATTTGGATTGCTAAATGAAAAAAAAACGTACATGTGCGCTCTAGTACCAAGGGGTTCTATGGCATAAATTATGGTCGTCATTTTTTAATACCGATTAAGACGACTTCAATTTCAACCAATTATTTTGTCAATTTTAACCCATTATTTTGTACATCACAGCAAATCCTGTCCTTTCTGATCCAGATCACTTACATAACGTTTATTTATATAATACCAATTGTTAATCATGAAATTAGATATTGCGACATTTGACGAGAGTCTTTTGACATTTAACTGTAAGTGAAATTGGTGCGACATTAAAATTTTAACGTCATCACTGCGACATTTAACGGCAAAATATATTTCGAGCCATTTAGCGGCGGTTGCGACATTTAGCGACAATAACGCGATTTTTAGGGGCAAGTGCGACATTTGGCGCCGTTGCAACAGATAACGGCACCACACACTGGGTATGTAGTAGGTTTTGTAAGGACATGATTGCAATTTTTTGTCTTCGTGCTGGACTAATGTGCTGTGAAGGTGGAAAAAAATGTTCAATTAATATCCCGAAGAAATTAAAGTACCAAGGGCATAAATTGTCGGTCACTGCCTTAATTTGACTTCAACTGCCGTAACTTAACGTTGTTTGCTTATTTACACCTTTGATTTTCGTAATTGAAAAATATATTTCAGTTATGAGTTACTCCATTTACAATAACACAAAGAAGTGCTCCATAAGTACCATGAACTAATCGCGTAAATATTTTTTTTTAGAAAAAGAAGACAAAACAGAACCTTGTTTCGATACATCAACGATACATCTGTTAGACTTTGCTGACTGGACAAAACAAAGCATTCCACTGAAAAACTTTCTTAGATTTATTGGACTCCAGGCTAGTGCAATACACAGCGAAGACACAAAGGTTTGTATGTTTAAATAGAGCGTTCTTATGGTATGGCTTTATGACTATACAAAAAATGAATATATACAATTTAAAGATATAATTATAATATGCTTATCTTTGCGTAATTTGTTGTTGTTTTTTTTGTGCAAAACTTTATTGAAATCTGGGAAATTCTTTCGGAATTTGTCTAATTTGAATAAAAATGCACAAAGTATGTTCAGGAATCCACATTTCCCATGCTAGTAATTTTAAGGACCCGGGACCTTCAAAATACCGTTACGCATGTCTACCGGGCTGTCCGGCCGCTAACACATCTTCACTAAATAGTAAACAGTTCTGAACTTTGACGGATAGTAAAGATGAAGCTTAAAATATTTAAGACAACAACAACAACAACAAAGGTCCCGCGAAGAAATATTTTCAAAATACCCAAAAAGTCTTAGCAGAGCGAGGTTTCGATCCTCGGACCTCTGGGTTATGGGCCCAGCACGCTTCCACTGCGCCATTCTGCTCTTGATACCGTACAGCAAAATCGATAAATTTTATTGATAACTGACCATTATTGATTTTTGATTTGCCTCATAGCTAGTACTGTCAAACAATATGGTATTATGTCAATTTTTATTTATAAGTATAATCGATTATCTTATTGTCCCCCGCCTTTTCGAAGAAAAAAGGGGGATATAGTAATAGGCTCCGTCCGTCTGTCCGTCCGTCACACTTTTGTGTCCAGTCCATAACTTTGTCATTTTTTTAAGGTATTAGCACCATAATATGCACTATAAGGAACTATAAAATTGTCAACATATCATTTCATTTATCAAAGGAATCTGAAATAACTTGGCACAAATGTTTGTTATAATAAGTCGATGTGTCATGCCCAACAACCAGACCCCTATCTCCAGGGTCAAGGTCGCACTTGCTCATTCAAGTCAAGGTCCGGTCCATAACTTTCTTATCTTTGAAGGCATTTTGTAAATACTTGCCACAATTGTTCACAATAATGAGACGATGTGTCATGCGCAACAACCGGTCACCTACTTCCAAGGTCAAGGTCACACTTGGAGGTCAAAGATTAACAAAGTCTATTACAGGGTATATTTTGTGTCCGGTCCATAACTTTTTCATTTATCAATGGAATCTGAAATAACTTGGCACAAATGTTTGTTATAATAAGTCGATGTGTCATGCCCAACAACCAGACCCCTACCTCCAGGGTCAAGGTCGCACTTGCTCATTCAAGGTCAACATTGTCTATTTGAGGATATATGTTGTGTCCGGTCCATAACTTTCTTATCTTTGAAGGCATTTTGTAAATACTTGCCACAATTGTTCACAATAATGAGACAATGTGTCATGCGCAACAACTGGTCAACTACCTCCAAGGTCAAGGTCACACTTGGAGGTCAAAGATAAACATAGTCTATTACAGGGTATATTTTGTGTCCGTTCCATAACTTTTTTATAGATCAAAGGATTTTGTAAATACTTGCCACAAATATTCACTATAGTAAGACAATGTGTCATGCGCAACATCTGCATCCCTACCTCCCAAGTTCACACTTAGAGGTCAAAAGTTTACGTATTCTGTTTTAGGGTATATTTTGTACTTTTTCAGGATTTTGAAAAAACTAGGCACAAATAGTTACAATAATAAGACAAAATGTCAGATACAACACCTGCACCCCTACCTCCTAGGTCAAGGTCAATGTCACACTTAGAGGTCAAAGGTTTACAGAGTCTGTTATATGGTTTATTTTGTGTCCCTTCTATAACTTCTTCATAGATCAAGGGATTTTGAAAATACTTGGCACAAATAGTCACAATGATAAGATAATATGTCATGCATAACGCATGTGTCCTTACCTCCAAGGTCAAGGTCACACATAGAGGTCAAACATTTACATACTCTGTAATGGGCTATATTTTGTGTCCAGTCCATAACCTGGGATTTTAGAAATACCTTGCACAAATAATCACAATAATAAGATGATATGTCAGGTGCAAAACATTGGCCCCCTACCTCCAAGGTCACACTTAGAGGTCAAAGATTGACATAGTCTGTTATAGGGTATATTTTGTGTCCGATCTATAACTTCTACATAGTTCAAGGGATTTTGAAATGACTTAGCACAGATAATAATATTAATTAGATGATATGTCATACACTACACCAGTTCATCACCCCTACCTTTAAGGTCAAGGTCACCCTTAGAGGTCAAAGGTTAACATGATAGAATTTTACATTCCGTGTTTCATTTTAGTTGTATTTCTTTAATAAATTCATTGTTGCATTTGTAGATCTAGCATTGATCATAATTTTTGAATGAAAGTCCTGACAGCCATACCTCAATCTTTTGAAATAGCGCTGCGCAATTTTATGCTTCATATAAAACTTCCCCGAGGCGGGGGACGTTGGTAACTCTGTTACAAATTATTGTTTATATTGCTTTAAACACTAAACAAGTGGTTAGTTTATTCAATTCTAATCATTAATATGATTAAATTCTTAAACTGACTTTTCCACTACCACTACCAAGACATTTGGAGCTCAACTCCAAATGAATTGTATATTTGGTAATATCAGCATAATTATAATCTTATATATATGAATAAAACCTAATGCAAGCCTTTTTGTACAAAAGATGCGAATCGTTGTCCGTAAAATAAATAAATAGATAAATAAATTTATAAATAAATAATTTATTTTTTAAATAAATGAATAAATTGAATGAATGAATGAATGAATGAATGAATGAATAAATTAATTAATTCATTCATTCATTCATTCATTCATTCATTTATTCATTCATTCATTCATTCATTCATTAGTAAAAGCAGAGTGAGAGGACGGTCATGGGTCCAGCAAAGACAAATTAGAGATTTTATCCGCCTAGATATGTATATATGTGTGTATACATGTATATATAATATATACTTTTTAGCTAGCCATTATGATGCTACTTAGATAATAATGTTTTATTTTTTATGTTCTTTAAAGATTTATATAAAGATAGTCTGCTAAGGGTGATTGTTATTTCGTATAATTTTATTCCTGTAAGTTGTATTATTTTCAGTTTATAAACTTTGTGAGCACTGAAGTTCACTTGAGACGGAAATTAAAATTATTGCTCCAGTAAGACCTTGATGGCCCGTGTGCGGAACAAACAAAATATGAAACAGTTTTTTTTTAAATTTTAATTGTACCTGTCATTAAATTTCCTTATTCAACATGTATATTAACAAGTTAGTGTATTAAGCATGTGAATTTACGACTGTGAAAAAACTTAGCAGAGCGAGGTTTCGATCCTCGGTTATGGGCCCAGCACGCTTCCACTGCGCCACTCTGCTCTTGATAACGGATGGTAAAATCGATAAATTTTATTGATAACTGATCATTATTGATTTTTGATTTGCCTCAATGCTAGTATACTGTCTAACAAGATGGTATTATGTCAATTTTTATTTATCAGTATAATCGATTTTCTTATTTATATTGCTTTTAACACTAAACAAGTGGTTAGTTTATTCAATTTTAATCATTAATATGATTAAATTCTTAAACTGACTTTTCCAACTACCACTACCAAGACATTTGGAGCTCAAAACGTCTTAAAATCCAAATGAATTGTATATTTGGTAATATCAGCATATAATCTTATCATATATATCAATAAAACCTAATGCAAGCGTTTTGGAACAAAAGATGCGAATCGTTGACCGTAAAATAAATAAATATAAATAAATAAATAAATAAATAAATAAATAAATAAATAAATGAATGAATGAATGAATGAATGAATGAATGAATGAATGAATGAATGAATGAATGAATGAATAAAAGCAGAGTGATGACTTGAGGGTCATGGGCCCAGCAAAGAAGATCTATTTAATATAAATATACGTCATTTCCCTTGTTTTGTCTGATTTTATTTTTATGAATAATAAATGCTAAAGGCCAAAAACTACGGCAAATACAAATTAGCGTTTTTAATTATATACGACAAATGTAGATTTTACCCACCTAGATACATGTATATACATATATATATTGTATATACATTGTAGCTGGCCATAATGATGCTACTTAAATAATAATGTTTTATTTTTAATTTTCTTTAAAGATTTTTTGATATAGTCTGCTATGGGTGATTGCTATTTCGTTTTATTTCATTCCTGTAAGTTGTATTATTTTAAGTTTGTCAATTTTGTGAGCACTGAAGTTCAGTTGAGACGGAAATTAAAATTATTGCTCCAGTAAGACTTTGATGATCCCCGTGTGCGAACAAACAAGATATGAAACATTATTTTTTTATTTTAATTGTACCTGTCATTAAATTTCCTTATTCAACATTTACTCTAACAAGGTGGTGTGTGTTTTCAGCATGTGAATTTAACGACTGGCAAAAAACTTAGCAGAGCGAGGTTTCGATCCTCGGACCTCTGGGTTATGGGCCCAGCACGCTTCCACTGCGCCACTCTGCTCTTGATACCGGATGGTAAAATCGATAAATTTTATTGATAACTGATCATTATTGATTTTTGATTTGCCTTAAAGCTATCACTGTCAAACAATATACATTATGTCAATTTTTATTTATGAATTGGTTAGTTCATTCAATTTTAAATATCTATATAGTTAAATTCTTAAACTGACTTTTCCAACTACCACTACCAAGACATTTGGAGCTCAAAACGTCTTAAAATCCAAATGAATTGTATATTTGGTAATATCAGCATATAATCTTATCTTATAATACTGCACGTTTGTAACGTCATTTTTCATTGGATAATCGTGACGTTTATATAGTTTTATATACACGGCTGCTGTCGATTCATGAAGAAATCTTCCTTTTTTTCTCTAAAAATGATGCCTGTTGTATTATAAATACGTTATAAAGATTGTTGACAGGTTATATGGCCGTATATAAACGGCTGTTTGTAATATAACCCTCGCCTAACGGCTCAGGTTATATTTACAAATAGCCGTTTATATGGTGCCATATAACCTGTCAACGATCTTTATAACTAATAATATACATGTATATCAATAAAACCTCATGCAGGCCTTTTAAAACAAAAGGTGCGAATCGTTGACCGTAAATATATAAATAAATAAATAAATAAATAATTAATAAATAAATAAATAAATAAATAAATGAATAAATAAATGAATAAATGAATGAATGAATGAATGAATGAATGAAAGCAGAGTGAGGACTTCAGGGTCATGGGCCCAGCAAAGAAGATCTATTTTAGATATATACGTCATTTCCCTTGTTTTGTCTGATTATATTTTTATGAATAATAAACGCGGAAGGCCAAAAACTACGGCAAATACAAATTAGCGTTTTTAATTATATACGACAAATAAGAGATTTTACCCACCTAGATACATGTATGTATATATTGTATATACATTGTAGCTGGCCATAGTGATGCTACTTAAATAATAATGTTTTATTTTGTATTTTCTTTAAAGATTCTTTGATATAGTCTGCTATGGGTGGTTGCTATTTCGTATTATTTCATTCCTGTAAGTTGTATTATTTTCAGTTTATAAATTTTGTGAGCACTGAAGTTCAGTTGAGACGGAAATTAAAATTATTGCTCCAGTAAGACTTTGATGACCCGTGTGCGAACAAACAAGATAATGAAACAGTTTTATTTTTTCATTATAAATGTCCCTGTCATTAAATTTCCTTATTCAACATGTACTCTAACAAGGTGGTGTGTGTATTATATAGGAATGTGAATTTAACGACTGGGAAAAAAACTTAGCAGAGCGAGGTTTCGATCCTCGGACCTCTGGGTTATGGGCCCAGCACGCTTCCACTGCGCCACTCTGCTCTTGATACCAGTTATTAAAATCGATTTATCATATTGATAATTAAAATCGATTTATGATATTGATAACCGATCATATTTATTTTTGACTTGCCTTAAAGCTATATTAAACAATATGTCAATTTTTATTTATCAGTAAAACTTATCTTATTATATATATTGTTTTAAACACTACACATGTAATAAGTTCATAACCCTGCTGAAACTACCACTTTTGTATTATAACTTTCCAACTACCTCTTTTGTTCTATAACTTATCCAACTACCACTTTTGTACTATCCATTAAATAGAGGATATTGAATGAGTGTATGTTCAATACTGAATTTAGTGCACGAGTTGAATAAAATTATTTTCTGCGAGCCTCTGGCGAGCATAATATTATTTTATTCAACGAGTGCAATAAATTCAGTAATGAACTTACACGAATTTAATATTCTATTTATCACAAACCCAAAATAAAGACCGTTTAAAGTGAAATAAGAGTCATTTTTCATTGACGCTCCTATAGTTTAAAGCTAACATATAGCGCGTCTTTACACTATGTTTGTATAACGCTAATGACGTCACGTCAAAATATATGCACGGCCGTGCAATACCATATTTACGGAGTTGCAAAATCGGCACGGGTGTGTGATGAAGGCACATTAAACACATTTTTACTTCTTAAGAAAGGGCAAACATGATTTTTACAACATTTAGATAATGGTTTTAGAGCATGTTAGATGCTTGTTACCAGAAGAATGTAGCTGCAATTCATAAAAGTAACAAAATGTAAACAAAGTAGTAGTTTGACTTCCATGTAAAATATTCAATTACTGTAATTATTTTATAACCCAATAGCAACAGAAGAAAAAAGGTCAGGTAATTGGCCAATCTGTTTGGAAACTAGAAAAGTACAGCAAAAATAAAAAGCTTTTTAGAAATAGAAATAAAACATTTCTGGTGCATAATGGGCCTTTAACAATTTTGGATATATCAAGATGAAAATTTGAAGTTGGTCGGTCAACAGTATAGAGCCTATACTGCACGGATGTTCCGGCTGATCAGGCGCAATGCTGGCAGAAAAATCCTATCATTGTCTGTTTTAGTAGGGATAGGATAATATACTGAATATATAGATTTGATAATTGGTCTTCAATGGTTAGTCGATATATAGATCCCATGTACAAAATAATATGCCTGGGTCTTCAAATATACATATATTTTAAATACCAGGATTATGCGAACATTTTTTAACGAAACAAATGCCGAAAACTTTGCCTTCTTGTCAAAATATTGAATCATGTCACTAATTTTTAGTATTTTCTAACTAGTGCAGTTGTAGAGAATATTTTAAGAATTTGACGAAGCTATGGCGAATGTGAGATAACCATTGGAATCAAACGAGAGCAGCATGACCCATATATTTATCTTAAATAAGCAATATCATAGAAACTCGATAATTTCTTACCACATTATCTTTTTTTTGTTCCTTACCAATTGATGTATCCATCATGTCCATGTGCTCTGCTCGGAGGATCTATAATGAACGATTGGACTTAGTGTACTTGATGGAAGTACATGTACATACATTTTTATGTGGAGCTCAAAATATCTAAATAAATTGTTTAATTTGTTCATTATAGCACATAAACTTCTCACATATATCAATAAAACCTAATACAAGCGTTTTAAAAAAAAACAAACGAAACGTTATAAACCATAAATTATTTAATTAATTAATTAATTAATTAATTAATTAATTAATTAATTAATTAATTAATTAATTAATTAATTAATTAATTTATTTATTTATTTATTTATTTATTTATTTATTTATTAATAGATATTAAAGCTTTTTTAATACAGTCTGCTACGGGTTGTTGCTATTTCATATCATTTCATACCTGTAAGTTGGATTATATTCATTTTACATTTTAAGACCGAAATTTTTAGTCGCAGTGTGCGAACAGACAAAAGATTTAAAACGGCTATTTCAATGATATTCGTCATTTAAAATCCCTTAACTCTTATAGTGATTTGTGTGTTAAGCATGTGAATTTAACGATTGAAAAAAACATAGCAGAGCGAGGTTTCGATCCTCGGACCTCTGGGTTATGGGCCCAGCACGCTTCCACTGCGCCACTCTGCTTTCATACCTTATTTGGGCATGTAGAACTATTTATTGACAATCGTAGTTTGGCCTACTTCACATGAAATCCAATATCGATTTTACTACTAAAATGATCAATGATAACTATGTTTGATGTTTTGCCATAGGCTAAATATAGCTTCAAAGTTACTAAATATGCAGATGTTATGAATGTTAAACGATCTTAAATGTTTTCAAAATTTGTGTAAAGAAATTTTCACTGTCTTTTGTACCTTTAATTCTTTTTCTTTCTTTTTTTTTTTCTCTCTTTTCCCTCTTCAGTTTAATACTGAGCCATTATCTTTTGTTAAATATGTTTTAGGACCACTGTTGAAACATTTAACATAATAGGGGCTTAATTATTAAAAAAAAAAAAAATCAGCAGTTTCTACAGGTATAATAAGGGAGAGAGTGAGGACATGAACGTCAGGCAATACTTAAATTTAATTCTAGCAGTGTTTAAGGAATATCCAAATTATTTTACTTCCTTTAATTTTTGTTTGCAAATAACTGCCAATATCATCAGAATGTTTTTTTTGTTGTTGTTGTTTTTTTTTCGCGCGAAAAGCATCGAGCTACTTGACCTCATCCTTCAAATTCAAATTGTTATCATTATTTTGCGCTTAAAATGTATACATGTACTGATAATTGACTATACATGTAGGACATACTTTCATTGATTTGTTTAAATATTTTTTCACAAGACACACTATTGAAAAAGTGTAATCGAAGTATACGTGGCTGCGAAAATGATTAAAATAAATAAATAAATAAATAAATAAAAGAAAAGAATTAATAAATCACTACAAAATATTAGCAGAGCGAGATTTCGATCCTCGGACCTCTGGGTTATGGGCCAAGCACGCTTCCACAGCGCCACTCTTGTATGTGCGTGCAACTCTTGTTTATTGTTTCTCGTATGCTAATTATTTCTTGTATTAAAAATGAAATTGATTTCAAAATATTCTTCACGCAGGTTCAAACTCAAACCGTGCGCTGACACATTTGTATGATAAAATTCCACTAGTCCAACTTACGAATTCAACATAATAAAAATATTAGCAGAGCGAGGTTTCGCTCCTCGGACCTCTGGGTTATGGGCCCAGCACGATTCCACTGCGCCACTCTGCTTGTATGTGCGTGCAACTCTTGTTTATTGTTTCTCGTATGCTAATTATATCTTGAATTAAATATGAAATTGATTTCAAAATATTCTTTACGCGGGTTCAAACTTAAACCGTGCGCTGACACATTTGTATGATAAAATTCCACTGGTCTAACTAACTAATTAAACAGAATAAAAATATTAGCAGAGCGAGGTTTCGATCCTCGGACCTCTGGGTTATGGGCCCAGCACGCTTCCACTGCGCCACTCTGCTTGTATGCGCTTGCCACTCCTGTTGATTGTTTCTTTTATGGTTATTTTTTTCATTTAAACATGTACAAAAAGAAAATTGATCACAAAATATTCTTCACGCGCACTGAAACTCAAACCGTGCGCTGACACATTTGTATAATAATATTCCACAAACATTAAACAAAGGACCTGCATTTCAAGCCGTCGGGCTCACGCACCCTAGTATTACGTCTTTGTTAACTAACTGCCTTCTTTATAGGGCCACTCTCCTCGGCATTAGTCAGGACAACGGCAGCTGGTCCGCAGTACAAGTTCTGATCTTTTTGCGCCACTTCAAGTCTTCAGATTTTCTGCCTCTGCCGATGCCCCCCCCCCCCCGCCTTCTTAGCGACGTGCACGCTCCAAGGGGAAGTGAAAAGTTGCATGTACAACTTTTTATTGAAACTCATATGTTAGCCGACTTCATATGTACGCAAACTAACATTTTTATATAGAATCGTTGACCTCTCAACTTTATTTAAAATAGCATTATTATTATTATTATTATTATTATTATTATTATTATTATTATTATTATTTCAAAATTTAGATTACCCATTCTACTGTATGGCATGATTTTCTCAACCTGTTTTGTTACCTTTGTATGGTTATATTAACATAAAAATAATCTAGATAGCATTTATGTAACGCTCATTCTCAATTAAACACAGCATTTGATGTTCCACTGGGTAGCTCTTATACGAAGGTTTTTCTTGAGGTCAAAATGTCGTTAGATAGGTGGCTGCCACTTTGTCTAATAGGGACACTCTTAGTTTTACATTTCTATCTGTTATTTTTCTTTTACAAGTACCATTAATGCCCTAAAATGTAACATACGTTACTGTCGCCACCTAGAATTTTCAACTTTGAAATTGTGTTTCAGAAAAATAAGTTCCAGAATAAACGAAACATGTGCAATTAGTCATTGCTGTGTGTATATGCACTTTGATTATTGGTAAACATTATATTTGACTGTTAAAATCTCATTGGTATAATGGATGATCAAATGTCGCAATGAAATTTTTGAGAATGTGAACATGACAAATATTATAAAACAATATTTGAAGATTTCATTTAAATGACTGTACATTTATTAAGATAGCCTCTGTTTAGAAAAACACATAAGTAATCATATTTTACAAAATCTGCTGTTTTCCAAGAGATAAGTAAGACAGGTAACAGCTATGCTGTACATTTTTGTTTTGGAAAAATTTTTACATCATTTTGTAAAACACATTTTTGTCAAAAAAGTAATGTGGAAAGAGGTCATGAAATTTCCATATTTTGATTGCTATGGAAGAGTATTAAAAGTTATAGAAGTAATTTGCTTGCCCCAATCCAAAAATTAAAAAAAAAAAAATAATAATCCTTATTTTATATCTATTTTTATGTGTTTTTTTTAAGTTTCAGAAATCTTGGATGAGGTTTTAGTCAATTGGCTGAAATCAATACATTTTGTGAACAGTTTATTGTTATTTTGTTATCATAATATATGTCTTGAAACATAATAAACACTTACATTGTAGGTAAAAGCTGCAAATTTTTTTTTTCATATATATTCCTTACCCCTACCCCCACTTTTGGGGGGGCAATTTAGTGGGAGGGGGTATTCACATAAAAATGCTTATAATTTGAAAACTTGATGGTAAATGTCTTTGAAAAGTTGCAATTGAATAAGTTAAATAGAGTACTTTGATAAAATATTAAGCTTGATCAGGTTCCTAAATATACCCATTACAGGTATCTTACCTTAATGTGTGTAACTCTGATATATTAACCACAAATTATGGCGGCTTAAACGCTCTTGTGTCATTTTTAACCCATTTTCATTGTAAAAATGAAACATACGTTACAGAAACATACGTTATCAACGTTTTAAAGTAAGTTTATCAAAAGGGAAATTGAAGTCAGAAAGCACGTATTACATCAACATTAACTTCTATTTGACATTAGTAAGTAAATTTTGTTAACTTTGGTCGTGTTTTTACTTGTTTAAGTAACCACAGTGAAACAAACGTTACTTTTATCAAACAGACTTTATATTGTTTACACATGCATATATAAAAACATAAAATCGCATTTTTATGACAATAGAATGATGTGCATTTGATTCCTAAATAAAAAAGTCGATTTTACATGTAAGTTTAAATTCCGTGATAAAGTTCATAAATGAGCGAGTGTGAAACATACGTTACTCCAACTTACAATTCAACAATTTTTGAAAATTAAAGATAAAGTTGGGATTAGCATGCCTGTTAGTAACGGTTACCTTGTATAAGATGTAAGAAGACACAAAATTGTTTTTACAAAGGAAAGATATGTTAATAATATGTTGATGTACCAGCAGAAATGTTAAAAATATAGTACAAGATATTGATGTTCTCAGCAACAACTAATTCGTTTCTTCAAAGAGCTTATTGGCCGTATTTCATTCTAATATATATAATAATGTTAAAATAATATCCATAAATATAAATTATTTTACAAAAAAAAAATTGTTTTCTCAACCTTTACTTGCATTTGAATAAAATGAAACATACGTGACATCCTATATGGGGATAAATATCGAACTGCTTAGAACTAAATTTTCCAAATATTAAGAAAGTGGAAAGTTGAATGTTTTGAAAAAAATTGCTTATACAAAATTTGTGTATGCATTCAACCTCTCATATATTTTATATGATATATATCTTTTGAATGAAGACATAAAATAATCATTTCCAAAATTGACTATTTTTGCTTTCTACGAATATTTAACTTTGAAGAAATTGACTGAAAATCAGCAAGGTACCCAACTTCTTTGAATTTTCCTGGGTTAGAAAGTCCCTCTAGATAGATAATTTACAGATTTTGATATATTTTACAGACATTTGTTATTAATATGCAGCCAATATGTTACATTATTAGATCTGAAATCTACGTTACCGAAAAAATACAGTGTCATTACCGAAATAAATGCCATCCTGTTATATCATAGTTTCTTGTTCAAAATATTTTTGGCAAACTTGCAAAATACCCTAAACTTTTACTTCAGCGATAAAAAATGACACAATTCCAACATCAAATTTTTAATATTTTTCAACCTCAAATGCTTTATTTTATTGAGAATGGGCGTACAAGACAAGACAAATCAAGTCCAAAGATAAATCAAATACCTATGTGCGTTGTTCAAAATATTGTCATTCATTGTATAATTGTATGTTTATCACTTTGAATAGCTGTTCATTATCAAATGTTGTTGATCTTTCATAACCTAAAGTTGATCTTTCATAACCTTAAGATTATTATATGTATTGGTTTTTGAATTAGATCTGAAGATCTGAAATGTCCTTTGTTTCTTTCTGATTTAGCGTGTTTGATGATGTGCCAACTGCTAAATTTTGCTTCAAAGTAACAAAATACAAATTTTATTTCAGAGTAACAAAATACAAATTTTATTTTAGAGTAACATCATACAAATGTATACATTAAATGGTTAAACTGAAACTCCTTAATATTTTACAAAATTCTTACCAAATTTTTACCCCTTCTGTCACTGTATGAAAGTACAGCTTGCTACTTTTGATTTTAATTAGCTTATAGTTTCATGTGCACATGTATACAGAAATGAAATAAGATAGTAAAAAATATTCTTCACGCGGATGGAAATTCTTAAGGTTCTTTGTACCAGTGAAATTCAACAACTTTCACGCTCCTGGTGGAAAAATCACGGTCGTTAATATTTTGATCTTCATTCTGCAGGCAAGAAATATATCCTTCACTGCAAGTTGGACACCCGGCATAGCTTGAATATATTGTTTCATTTCTCGCTCTATCCCCCACTCTCTCAAATACTCTTAAAGATACGCTTAAATTGTAAATTGTGAAGAAATTCACTCTTTCTATAATAGATAAATTGCTTCAGCAAGAGTTTAATCGCCTTGCGTCGGCGTCATTTAAATATCTCAATATCTTATTGAATCCTTTTCAGTGTAAATATACATTTCCGTATATATTTATCTCGTTGCAGGCTCTGGTCACAGTAGGGTCTTGGACCTACAAGTCAATTACAAACGCTCTAGACCGGCGGAACTTCTACTCGGACCACTGTCTGCAGCTAGCGAGTGATGGACAACAGGGAGCCCATCTGGACCTTTATCAAATACACACATACGATACGTTGTTTATATACCTACCTCACGATCCATTTATGGTAAGAGCTTTTGTAAACACTTTCCATCCTAAATATCTTAAATGGACTTGTCCATCTTTCAATCCGGACAAAACCATTCATCATTGTTAGGGAAAGTATGGACCGATTTCAAAATATACATGTACTGACTGAATAGCAAACAGACCATGATCAGACGTCAAAGATGTGTAGGGTATAGATTATAATTTGGTGCATTTATAGAATCTGTTGCCAGCAGCAGGCTAAATGTTAAACAAAATCTTAAAGCATTTTACATGTAATTAAGGCACATATAGATAATGTACGTTTTTTTACGGTTACACTATGTTAAAAGTCTCAGACAGCGAAATCTTGTATGCATCGAGCCCTGCCTTTTAAATCAATAGAAAAAGCCGCAATATTGTCAGCATAATTTTAGGAGTCTGTGAGGTATTAATATTCACAATGTATAAATGCTCAGAAAGCAAATCCCCTTAATTGAGTGTGCGTATTACTTTCTGAAACAAAAATATACTTTGTATGGAATAGAATGGACAACCCAAGAACTGTTTTCCATGTTAACTTACTGACTTGTTTGTATTTCATTTAATAATATATAGATATAAACAGTTTTACAAAAATGTGTTTTATTTTTTAATAATATGTATAATTTAATCAGGTTTGAAAATGAATTTGTAAATTTAGTTGATTTTTCAATGGGTATTAACTTATTTCTTTGGCTATAAATTTAACACATAATCATTCGGAAATAAATACATTTACATGCACATGTATATGTTACAGAAATTTGAAAGTCACATAAAAACTGACCAGAATTCTTCCATCTTCAACTATGATTTTGTGAATAAATAACATAATAACATAATCTAATTATTACACAGGTTAATGCAGACGTTTATAAACTGAATAAACCTGTTATAATTGGTGAATTTAGTCAAAAGAAAGGAGGCATGATGACGTCACCTGAACAATTTACATGGGCTTATAACCACGGGTATAGTGGGGCGTGGTCATGGAGCGCAATAGATTCAGGTATGTTCACCGTCAGAAGTTGAGCAAGTGTCTCAAATAAATAAATAGATTGATTTTCAGATTTTTTTACGTAACTGTCAATTGCAGCCTCGGCCATCGTATCTCCGGTAAAGAACGAGAAAGGAGGCACGGGTGAAATGAGTAATGTTTGTCGTTCATCTGTCTCTCCATACAGCACGATAAATGCGCTCGTTTTTGTTTTGGTGTCAAACGGTCAGACAAACAGCTGGGGAAATTTTCAAATCGCAGCCGATTTTAGCAGCGATTGTATCAAAGCGGTGCATTTACCAGGGCTTTGAAAAACCAAAAGGCCCGCTATCACCAACGATAGAGGGGTCGTACAAATGAAGCTGCAATTGACTAATGCATAAGCAAATATAAAGAGCAGATTATTATGGTGGCTGATTTGGTACGCTTTTGTGCGCCTAGCTGGCGCTAACGACAACACGACAAAACGCCAAACGGCGCGTTGTCGGACTTTGGTCTTGTTTGGACTTTGGTCACTGGCTCCAATCCTTCGATTTGAACTGAGCGACAATGTAACATCGCGACTACACGCCGCACGACAACGTGCAGTTTGGTGTGCATCGTTAGCGACATGACGACAAGACCAAAGTCCGACAACGCGCCGTTTGGCGCTTTGTCGTGTTGTCGCTAGCGCCAACTAGACGCACAAAAGCGTACCAAATCATCCACCATAGATTATCCATGTAGACATCTGATTGGTTCTTTTAATCAAGCCTTTATCAGACACTGTGCGGACAATTTCAAATGTAAATTTTATAGAATTAGTCATTCATTCAAGATGTAGCAATTAGTTAAAATTGTTGCGCACATTAATTATTTAATTTTTACAGGATGCACTAAAATGAATGAAACATCATTATAGTAAATGTTTTTTAATTACTTACATATATACATTTATAAAATTGCCAAATATAAATTACATGTACCTGTTTCAGATTCCGCTGCAGACACATTAGCCGTCCAAGAGACTGGTTTACGTTCGTTAAAAGACAAAAACGACCAGTCTAAAGGTGGGCGTGTCAATATAATCATACAGGAAAAGGAAGTGACGAAAACGTTGCTATATATAGCATTTGGATATATTGCATTGACGTTAGATATTATATTTTGTCTTTAACTCTTTTTATTTATGATGATAAAATTTTAGATATTTTAAGAAAAAATATAAATGCGCTGATACTGATTTTTTTTAAATTAAATATTTTTACGTGATTATATAATTGCATTGATGAAATAAAGATATGTTTTTTAACTAAAATAATATTGGGTTGTCCTTTGATTTTATCATTTAATGAATGAAAGAGTATCATTTATTTACCATAAGCTAATAATAAGGATCATACCAGATAAAATCAGTATACGTTTGCTGACACTATGTTTCACTCACTGAGATATTTCATAGTAAAGTCTGTCAGAGCAAACGATTCTTTCCAATCCAAGAATAATGTGCTTTTTTCTACAGACGATAATCGTACATGTCGAGTCGATACTGCTTCGTCCTGGTTATTTTAAGGAATTAGTAGATTCAGACAAGAGGTGGGCGTTGACTTAGTGGCTATAAGGTGTCGGTCTTGAAATTTGTTCATTTTTAAAAATAGAAGAAATCTACCATATTGAAAAAATGGAACAGGATTAATGTCAAATGTAAATTTAAGAAATCCATGGTTTGTAACCAGTATAAAGAACCTTATTAAAGACATCTTTTAAGGACTCGATAACAAATGTATTTTAAGTAACTCTTTGCTGTGACTATATCAGACATTTAGGGTAAAATATAATTATTATTCATTTGTTGGCAATAAAGAAAAACGTTTATTTATTTATTGGCGAGACATTTGAAATGTTATCTCGAGACATTTGAAATATTACCTCAGTTGATGTATCATAAGTGCCATATAATTTTAAAGATTCTTACCAATGGCTTTTAGTACTGCAGAACCTTTTAGGGTAATGGGTACTAAATTTTATCCAATAATTTTAAACCATAAGAGTATTGTAAATTGGTTTTAGTTTATATGAGCCACGACAAAACCAACATAGTGCGTTTGCGACCAGCATGGATGCAGACCAGCCTGCGCATCCGCGCAGTCTGATCAGGATCCATGCTGTTCGCTTACCAACTCTATTACAGGTGGAGAAACTGACAGCGAACACCATGGATCCTGATCAGACTGCGCGGATGCGCAGTCTTGTCTGGATCCATGCTGGTTGCAAACACACTATGTTGGTTTTGTCGTGACGCGGCTCATTTTATTATTAAGATAGTGTTTGTATTTTAAGTATTTGTATTTTATGCCCACGAAATTTTATAGCAAAATTTTTAAAAGCTTTTTAGGATGTCGGGTTTAATGTCACATGTTAAAATATGTGTATAAAATGGTCTTTTGTGTATGAGATATATTAAATGAGGATCAAATTAAATGTCTTAAGAATTGTAGTCAGCTTGTAAACTCTTTAGATGGAAATTATGCAATGCATAATTTTTTAGGACCCCGCCGCCAAAAAGTGAAGAGTAGGGGATTTTATTACTATCTCTGTCCGTGTACCTTTGGGTGTTAGAAAATATTTACTTTGTGTCAAAAATATTTTCTTAAAGGGACATCACATTAGGTACAATTTTAAGTAGGCGTAATACATCATTATACCCCAGAAACGAAGTTTGGGGATATATAGGAGTCCACGGTGGTCGGTCGCTCGGTCCAGCGGTCCGTTGCATTTTCCTTGTCCGGGGCATAACTTGAAGACTAATGGTTGGGATTCAATACAATTTCATACAATGGTCAAGCACATTGAGAGGATGTGCAGTGCACAAAAACGATAACTATATCTAAAGTAATTACAGAGTTATTGTCCTTTGTTACTTTTTCTTGTTCGATGAATTACTTGAAAACTACTGGTTGGAATTCAAAACAACTTCATACATTAGTCAAGCACAATAAGGGGAAGGAAGTGCAGTGCACAAGAACGGTAACTCTATCTAAAGTAATTTCAGAGTTATTGACCTTTGTTACTTTTCCATTACTTTCTTTTGTCCGAACCATTACTTGAAGTTTAATGGTTGGAATTCAATATAATTTCATAAAATGGTCAAACACATTGAGAGGTAGTGCAATGCACAAGAACCATAACTCCATCTTGACTAATTACATAGTTATTGCCCTTTGTTATTTTTCCTTGTCCAGAGCATAACTTGAAAACTACTTGCTGGAATTCAAAACAACTTCATACAATGGTCAAGCACAATAAGAGAAAGTGCAGTGCACAAGAACGATAACTCCATCTAAAGTAATTACAGAGTTATTACCCTTTGTTACTTTTCCATTGCTTTTTTATCTTTAATTGCCCACAACCATAACTCTGTTTCAGTTATTTTGCAAGGTATTCTGTTACTAGTAACTTCCTCATTTCCGAAGCATCCTTGCGGCGGTATTAATCACATGTAGTGATAGTTCTAGGTTTTGTTTTATAAAAAGATTTTCTTTCGAAAATTTTAAAATCTCTATTTTTTTTTTCTTCAAAAAAATTGGCACAATTATTTAAGCAGTTAACATCCAGTACCAGTATTGCATTATCATGGCGATAAGGGACTTTACTGGAAAAATAGTAAATAATGAAACAATAAGCTTAACAATACAACAATTATCAGAAATATAAACAAATCTGGGTATGAATCGATCAATCTTCTTATACTTGCAGGGTAGTCATATTGTTTCCTGAAACAAGTTTATTGATAACACTTAATGTTTCGGTAAAATTTCCTATTTTGTGAAATTAAATTTACACGTATAGTTTAAGCATCTTGAAAGAACAAAAAAATGTGGAGCTTCCGGGGATGATAAAATGATAAGCAGAACTCAACATGATCGATTTGTCCTGGCTAAGACACGTCCGTGGCCGAGTGGTCAAGTCCTTTACTTCAAACCACCTCACTTTGTTTGAATCCGGTAGAGACTATGAATTCTTTAATGTAAGGAAGCTTTAATTCTAGCTATGCTGGTGGTTCTACTCAGGTGCCCACTTGGGCTCTGTACGTCATGATTTTAGAGTTATTGCTCTTTGTTCATTATAATACTTTATTTTTACCGGACTTATTCTCCTACACTTTAAAAGCTATTACCTTGAAACTTCATAGGATGATAGATCTCGTGGAGAAGAAGAGCAGTGCACAAGAACTTGTACTCTGCACTTCATGATTTTTGAGTTATTGACCTTTGATTATTTTCTTACTTAATAGGCTTGTTCACACTATAACTTTGATTGACTCCAAATTTAGTATGTAAGCTTTTTTCATTGACCTGAAGTGCAGTTAAGAATCCACCACATAGTCCACCATTTGATCTGTCAGTGTAAAAGTTTTCCATTGTATTTTTGATAATATAACAGTTTTATTAATCCTGATGTAACATTGTTACAATCAGTTCAAATGCCTCTAAAGTTAAAGGTACATGGACATTGTAAGAGCAGTGTTTATAAATAACTTATATTTAAGAAGAAAATGCCTAAGTGACAGATAAACTGTTTACAAGGCGACAAATCCGACTCGCGGAGTCCTAGTTTATTCTACTTATAAAATATATTTAATTGTAAGACTATAAACAAAAAATATCTTTTTAATAATGACACTCGTCCGCGCGTAAAATATCAAAACAAAATTAAAAAAAAAACTAAACAAACAAAAAACAAGTTTAATTTCTTTAAATTTCAATGATTTTGGTCATGTGATCAAATGAAACCCACATTCGTTGTCAGTCCAAGAAAATGTTTTAGTGCTCGCCGGAGGCTTGTTTTATTACAATTTCTCGAACTGTCGTTATAAAAGCTTATTTAAGGCAACTCATGTGTGATCCTATATATCACAAGTATCTTTATTTATGTGTCTGATCACTTACGAATAGAAAACACTAACTTTATTTGAGTGTTTTTCATATGTTTAAACATTAAAATACCGGCAAATACCGGTAAATGGAAGGCAAATAGTCCGTGAATTTACCGGAAGTCAATGCGCACGACCGAAAAAGGTCTTCATCAAGTGCGACACGTTTGTTGTTATTTTTCACCAAACATTTTTCGAATGAATTATACCATTGCGGTAAAATTTGCTACGACATGCGTTTTTGATTATGTATAATTACAAATGGTAAAAATACTTCGACCTTTTCATTTTGAGGACTTTTCGCTGATCCATGGTCCAGAACTTATACATGTACATGTAGTTGATTTAACGCTTAACTCATTAAATTCGAACATAATTGTGCTTGGAAATGAAGTTCGACTTCAAATGAATGTTACTGTTGGTGACCTACTCTTTGCATCTTTCAAGTTATTGCCGCCAATTAAGACTTAAGACTTATAAAATTGTGTGGTTTTGACATTGAATATGTAATATTGAATATGTATTGATATGTGCATAGAAAATGTCTTATTGGTTGATGCTTAAATACTAGGTTTCTACTAGGGTTTTTTTTAGATTTTTTTAACACAAGCATTGTTTGAACATATTAATCGGTTTGCTTTTGGAAAGCGTAACACTCAATATTTGTCTCGAAAGCATAAAATGTAGTTCTAAGATTTATTATTGTCAGTTTCTCAATAAAACTATTTCAGATTTCTTTTAATTGTGTAAGATCTAAGGCAAGAATATTTTAAGAGAAAAAATGAAGCATGTTTTACATCGGGATGCATAGTCGTTTCTGTTCACCTACAAATTATCATGCAACATATAGTTTAGTATGTGGTTTCAAGGAAATGCCAATTTTGTGATAGCTGTGTTTAAGGTGTAACAAATTGTTCACACAAGGGTTTGTTTCCCTTTTTTTAATTAAAATGAGCCCACATATTCTTTTACTTTTATTTTTCGCTCTTCAATGCTTTTATTTTTCGCTCTTCAATGAATGTTCCATAATCGCTGCCATATAGTATCCGAGTATGTTGCTTAATGCTAAAGGTACCCTGTCTTAAAATGAAATGCTGGATACTACTTAAACCGGTGCTAGAGGGCGTGAACAGTAGCACGAATTTAGCACTGTCGTCCACGAAAAGGCCCAATATCAGATAAACTTGCGTTTTAGTTAACTAGTGGTTCCTATATTCATAATATGTGTATTAATCCAATATCTTTTATCTGCTTTTATTAATTACTGAAGTAATTGTTTGATTTGCAATATAATATTATATTCTTTAACAAGTACTTGTAACAAAAGTTTTGATGTTCTTTTTTTATGCATTTTTATTTTTATTTCTATATTATACTTCATGAGCAATGTTTGCAATGTAACAAAATCCTTGACGTTCTGTCTATGTACTTTTATTTCTATATTTATACTTCGTGAACGGTGTTCGCCATAATTTTAGGTTATTCTAACATGTTTTATTCATTTACTTGTATGTGTTATATTTGTTATCAAGTTATTTAGTTTATAAGTCAGTTTTGATGTATTGTATACCCGACTTATATATTATTTGACTTCACGAGTCAAGTTTTCCATCCTTTTCCACTTTTAAACTTTACATTTTATCGCAGAGCATAGTTGTTATTTTCATTCCTTATTACTGTGGCTAACCATCTTGAAGTAAATGTGAAATTAGATCTTAAGAACCATTGCGCTATTTTATTAATTGTAAACCTTTAAAGATATATAAATACGCGTATAACAGACGCTGTTAAAAGTCGCAACTTTTCGGCCATTTCCGTCAATCTTCGGATAAGGGCTATGGATAATCGGCGAGTTATTCCGAATGATACTATATGGAATTCTTAGTATGGGATAGAGTATATATGGGATAGAGTATATACATACACTGTTCTGTTCAGTTTCACCTGTTAAGATAATCTGATTTTGTAAAAGTAAATGGATATTTTTTAATTTTTTTATAGTCGGCCATTTTTCCCTGCAAAAACAATAATTCGTAGAAAAAGAAAACACACTGCAACATTTAAAGCATTTTATTACCGTAAAGTTAGGGAAAAATGGTTTTTAAGAAAATGTCAAATTATTCCAAAATGTTTCAGTAAACAGCAGTCAAAGACATTTAGGCTGAGAAGAAAAATATCAAGGAAAGTGAGTGTAAGAAAAGTAGTTTGCTGTTTGTACAGGCAGATAAAATATCACTATCGTCCAAACCATGTAAAGTATATATAGCATTAAATTAATATAAACTCATATATTCTGCCTCGGTTGTTAAAAAAGCAATTAATTGTTAACATAACATTTCTTCAGCTGCTGTTGTCAAATCATGTTTAGTTTTTATACTAATATGTCTCCAAATGTTCTTAGGGCAGACAAAATGTTATTTTTTTATATATATATATATATTACATATATATAATTTTTGTTATTGGTAGGAACATATTTTCAATACATATTGAAATAGATAGGTTGTGCCTTGTAAAAGATAGCTGTGCACACTATATCTAGTAATACAATAAAAGGCGAAGTCTACACCACTTGGGAAATATTCGAATTGAAATTCAAGGTGCATTGACAACATTATCTAACTGCATCTGTCTGTAGCAACCCAATTATTCCCCTTGTGGCTGATGCGACAATGAAAACAACGTAATATTTAATATATCTAACACAAAAAGAACGTCTGCTATGAGACATTAATATCACCAGCAACAGCAACATTAAAAACATATTTTAACAGTACTTAAAGCATAGAAATGGTAAAACTCCGTTTGCATATGCACAACACCACTAAATTGGTTCAATATCACATGGGTTGTTGTAAAAATGTCAGTGCGTCTGTTATCACACAGAATATAATTGAAAGCGTCTGTTGATTCCGACGACCTCCTGTTTTCTTCGCCCGCACTGTAAAACAATTCTAGGGAAAACTAAATATTGAGTTTTTTGTTGTTGATGTTGTTTTTTTCACATCTATTTTTAGATCTGCGTAAGAAGCAACGTTAAGCTACTGTAAAATTTATGGCGGACTACTTTTATACATATACGTCATATAAAACATAAATAAAATACATTTGTAATTTAAAAATCCTAAATTTGTTAAGTGATTTTACTAAATACACACATATATGTTCTTGATTTAAACAACATGTACATAAAAGTCTTTATGGTGAGTATAATGTTGTAATTATCATACTATATTTGAATTTAGAATGTGATATGTAAAACTCGTAAGATGATTGGTAGTTATTTTAAGAATATGATGACGTGCAATAAGATGGTGGAAGTTCGCATCATCTCTGAAATACCGCTGTTTACCCCGAAATCGAAAGAGATCGAAAGACATCATGCACGAGATAATTGATTAGCATATACAATACCATGATGAGTTAAAATTTATAGGGGTAGTGAAATGTAACCATACACTTCCCATATCATGAAAAAAACGGTATATTGTCTAACGTTGTAAAAATATTTTTAAAAAATGGCCGCCGTTTCGAATTTGTTGTCCTTGCAGAATATGTATTTGCCCGTACAATTTCCCACCAAGAATTAATATAGTTTATCTTAAATTCTAAATATTTTTTTTTAAAATATGGACATATTTTTTTAAAATATGGACAGAAACATTAAATATTTTATTATAAAGTTCTGGAGTTCTATTTTTAGAATCGATATATGGTCAGCGTATGGTTAAAAATCATGGTAATGTTTATGGTATAACTCATTTATCTCGTGTATATCTACAGAAATGTCAAAGGACATAAGCTATTTTTAGATCGATGCCAGACGATAAAAAAGCAACGATATTAATAAAAAATATATTTAAACGAAAAATATTAATAATAAGCAAAGCAAAACAATAAATAAACTATATAATACGGAAAAAAATGATAAAGATGTATGAAAAATGAACAAAACTCAAAGCAATGCCTGCTCAAAATATAGTCTCATGTATATGCCTATCACAACCAGTGGTAAAATCTAACAAATACTGGAATTCTGGCATGAATTAACACAGCATGGTTTTCACGGGTTTTCATCTTTACAACCTTGCATAGTTTTCACCTTCCTCTCCTCTCTACTAACACAGATAGATATGTATTTTTTTTGCCATCCCTCAAAAATATGTTATCAGGCCAGTTTTTGACCGATATAGATTACATGTATAGTCAACACAGTTGAACGCGCGAAACCCGTGCAAAATCCATGAGTTGTTAATCAATGACCATTCAGTTTCGTTGCCGTTCTCTCAATGAATAACATGAACGTATGAATAAATGCGTAAACAATTTGAATATCCTCATTAAATATAACAAATAACAAACATTTTAATCTATTCTACTCTAATATCTAACGTGTGGGTAATTTCCAATTATATATACGTATATCTTTTAGAAAAGTGATATATTCAGTTCTAAATTATTTATTTGAAAAAAGAATCACCCTTCAAATATTTACTCCAATAAAACACATTCTAGAACAGGCTTTCTCATTACAGAGTGTAACCTCTGTTACAAACTTGCGTATTTTATGATATATATGTAGGCAATATCATATATCTATATAGAGCATATAATACTCAAGTTTACGAAGCCCATGTGCTATAATTTACTTATCGCATTCATTCTCCTGCAATAATTAATTTATCACATACATAGAACTAGCATGATAATCTCACACGGTGTATTAAACATGTATATATAATGCGTGCACCTTTTGATAAATAAATCATTTGATTAAAATATGTGTATAATAATGTTTAAACCTATGCCGTCACCATTTGTTGTTGTTGTTGTTTCATTTAAGTGACCAAGTTAATTTTCCTCTTTTTCAAAATTCATTTTTATTCCATTATTCCTCTCATTCGTTTAGTCATTAATTGAAGTATCTTTTATATTCAAATTTGTTTTTTTCCATGGATAGATATGATAATATTCTTTGGTATGTTTTTGTAACGTATGTTACGTTTTTTTCCTAAAAAATGCTGTACACGATTTAGAAACAGTTACTATGGCAACAGTCAATTAGTCAGGTTGGACGTTTTTAGTGGTACAATGTCTTCTGGACGTGGCTTGCTTTGTCCTGGAAATTAGAAATAATAAACGTTACTAAAATTACATATATTTTTCAAAGTAACGTATTTTAATGCATTTACACATATAACGAAGGCAACAAAACTGTCACATAGTGCAAGAATACTGTTTAGCCCAAAACTGTAAATCATAATATTTCATCGGTTAACGATATTTTTTAAAAGCATCAACATTGTTTAAAAGTAACGTATTTCATTGCATTGACACATATAATGGAGGTAACAAAACTGTCACAAAGGGCAAGAATAATGTTAAAACCCGAGAACTGGAAACCACTCAGAAATCGTTTGACCTTCATAAAATACATTAATAAAATATTTTAACGGATAAAGATATTTTTTTCAAAATTCTCATATTATGTTACGTACAAGGATATTTAAAATTAAAGAGCGTTACCGATAAAGCGAGTGAATAAAGAAAACCCATTCATTTCAGAATTTTTTTTAGAAAATGGACAAGAAGCTCCAAAAGTCGAAACTCTACATTAAAATAGTCGTAATATACTATAAGACTAATAAAGTATATATTTGTTTATGATGTTAGATTTATTTTGCATAAGTAAACAAAAGTTACCTCGTCTTTGTCATTGATGATAGTTGTTGTTACTTGTGAACCCTCTCCCCAGTTGTCTTCATCTCTGAACACAAGGTCATTAAGTCCTGCCTCTGATGCAGAGCCGCGGGCCAAGATCTGAAACAACAAGGTGGAATACAGGCTTATGTACGAAATGCATAGAATAGAAATATTATGAATGGAATAGAATAGAGTTGAATAAATAGTATAATTAGAATGAATAGAATATCATATCATAATATGAATGGAATAGAATAGAATAATATGAATAGAATATCATATAATAAATATGAATAGAATAGAATAGACATTGTAATCAAAATAAACCCATTGCATCAGAATACATCCTTTAAGGGCCATATTTTGTCACTCATATTATGATATTCTGATATTCATTGTAAACCTTGATATAATGGTCACCTATTAATAGCAGTATATACGAATTATCTTGTAACGAACACGTTACTATCATTTTTAAATGAAAAGTAGATTTTAAGATATAACAGGAAATGTTGATCAAATCTTATTACCTAAATATTTGCGAGTAAATCATAGGGACAATATTTCTACATCTTTTTATTTATAACCGAAATATCAATTCATTTTGTAAATTTTGCTTCCTTTTGAAATTTATAGACAGACTTCTCACAATGATTACCTCCCTTGACATATTGTACTGTAATGATAAGGGGAGATCACTGCGTAGGGCATTGTTTATCAAGGTAGAGTTACGTTTATTTTGTCATTGTTACTCCTGAACGTTTTAATTCCCGGCATGCTGCATTTTCACTAACTTCTAACAGACGGAGAACAAAACTTAGTGTTTTGTATAAGATATTCTGAAGATTTTGTTTAAAATTTTCACAGAAAATATGAAGCAAGTATGAAACAAGAATGAAAAGAACAACGTTCAAGGAACCCCCTTTAATATGTTCATGGAACCCCCTTTAATACGTTCATTGAACCCCCTAAAATATTAAGACAAATACAACCCTCGGTACATGAACAATAAAACAAATGTCACCATCTAAAGGATTTCACATCTAAATGCATTATAACTATTTAACCGAAATATGATATTTAAAAAATATGATCTGCAAATGTCAAAATCTGAAACAGTTCGTAGTCTTGGTGTATTTATATATCTTGCAGACGTGAAAACAGAAGCACTTTTACGTTCCATTTTATGATTTACGAGACACCTTGACATTATTAAAGTGAAGGTCACTTCGTTTGATCAGATTAAAATACCTCAAGAGTTCTCTATAGCCAGATATGAAATGAGTTTGAGAAATAAAGAAAATAAAGAAAACTTCTAGCAGATGAGAAAACGTGGGCGACTTATCAAACTATCTCTGAATTGTACATATTTGATAGCAAGCTAATGGCATCCATGCAGCTGGGGGAAAATGTTATTTCTATGGAAATACGTAAATTTCGTAACAGTAATCGATATTAGGTGTCTATCAGAGTAACTTGATGTTTTACTGCACAATATGGAAAGATGGAAAGATGTCCCCCCCCCCCTAAAAATAAATAAATAAAAAAAAAAAAAAAAATAAATAAAAAATAAATAAATAAAAAAAATGGACAAATGTAAAGTAAAAAAAGTTTGACACAGCGACAAATCTTTCAAATATAAATTACAAAGAAAACAAATAAACGAAAAAGAGTACAGTCATGCCGTTAGGAGAAGAAACAAGTGGTTTATAGTCAATGTGCCGATAGGTTATGGACACAGCATCGACGATTTTGGACATAGATCATTCAGATGTTTCCCCTTTTTAAATCTTATATGACTGAAGTCATTTTTGGACAAACATTTACATCACTCAGATATTTTCCCAGTCAATTTATCTTTTTGAATTATATTGTTTTAAAGTCATTGATATAATAGAAATATATAAAATATCTGCATCTCCGGAAATGTTCGTAAATGCTCGTACATACCTTTACTTTCTTTCCAGCCTTCAAGGTAAAGTTACGGAAGTTGTATGTGTACGACCTGTTGCCATCAACAACACGTTTCAGTTTCCATCCGTCGAGGTTGACGTCCTGTAAATAACAAAATGTCGTCTGTTAATTGTCGTCTGCATAATTCAGTCTGCTTAATCTCAAAGAGTAACGAACGCGCAGATATTTGTTTCAATGTGTTCAATTATTAACAAAAAGAATTTATATGCAATTTTAACAACTTGGTGGAGACAAATTTTCCTTTGTTTTCAAACTTTATGGATCATTTACATGACCGACATATGTATTTAACTGTCTGTATGGGTAGCGAGCTGGTCTGAAATACACGGAACGTACCCAGAGAAACAATAATTAACGAAATATTTCTATACCAGTAAATCAAATTGCAAATATGAATTGGTTTGGAAAACAATTTTGCATGTTATTAAGATTATTTGGTGTTTTATGGTTGCTCGTAAAAAGAAATCTATCAAAATGCATGGAACATGTGATGAAGTGGTGATCATTTGTTTGTCCCATATGGAACCTGTATAACCACGAGACAGATATGGTATTTTTTAGGATAACATCAAAGTAGTTCAAATAGTTCGCATTGTGTAAATATTTTATCACTAAAATACATGTTTTTGTTTCATCTTTTAATCAATATTAATACAAATAAGGAATCTTCCAGTACATGTGTTAGTTTTATTGAATTACAGTCGATAATACGTCAAAATGATGGTGAAATATTCATGCGATGATTTTTGCTGAATCGGCAGTTATATTTTAAGAGAAGACAGTGAATTACTCTTGTATTTATTGATTAGAATTAACATGAGCTACCACAAGTGCCGACGGCCCTTTACCGAGTCATGACCATGTTATACTTGATTTATATTAAGAATAAATATAGAATTGAATAAATCAAACGAACAAAAATAATGAAATAAAGTTCGCTTGTTTTTCTTTCAACATCTTGAGAGCATGATCGGGCATAAGCCCAATATTATGAATTTATAGATTTAAATTTATATTAACATTTCATTCTCAAACAAACGAGATGCATTTTGCCGTATTGGCGACTTAAATACAACCACCAATTTTAATTTTTATAATTAATAAGCACTTTTTCAAAAACTGATATGCACAAATTACAAGCTTAGAAAAAAAACGTTGTCAAACATTGCAGGAAAAAAACAACAACGCCTTTTATATTAGCTAATGATACTTTTTTTTCACTAGTTAAATGATATTTAGTATGATAACGGGTGAAATGAGCTATGTCACGTGTTGATTTAAGATGAAAGCACTCGTTAATAACACCAAATCTCACCACGCCCTCGGACTTTTTCCCTTTAGCATCCTATAATCATGATAAATAATGCGAAAGATGTGAAACTATTATTATATCCGAAATCTAATGACATTTCGTGAAATAGTGATAATATTTTCGGACAAGTTATTGGTCACTAGCTCTCGTTTTGATAGGGAAATATATCAATATTACGACTTGTAAAGAAGTAGGGAGGGTGGCAGGGGAGACTGCGGTGCTTGCCATTTGATAAAAAAAGAATAAAATAAACTGCATTGTTTGCCACTTGGCCAAAACGAGTAATAAAACTGCATTGTTTGTCATTTGATCAAAAAAGTATATAAAAAAACTGAATCGTTTTTCATTCGACCAAAAATACGTTGCTTGTCAATTTGCCGAAAAAAACTGTGTTGCTATTTGGTCAAAAATAAAGCAAAAGAAGAAAAGAGAACGCTTGTCTTTTTTGAAAAAAAGCGTTTTTGAAAGTAAATTTCATTTATTCCTCAGATAAAGGAATTGTATTGTGTTTTACATGAACAATATTTACAACATTTTTCCAAATTCAGATTTCCTTGTTAAATATTCATCTTTTCACATAGCATGGATTATCTCCCCTGACTGCCATTTTAGGGTCATATTACTCGACAAAAATCTCACGCATTAGAAATGATAAAAAATCAGTTTTAAAATATTGGCCAAAGACATTTATGAATGATACTTGCTTTCAGGGATAGACTTCAAAATTCATTATAATCGCTTTAAAAATGTAAATGGCACCGGTTTCTAAAGAAAACTTCAAACGAACTTTAATACGATTTGTGTCTAAAAATAGAGTTATCTAAAAAATAGACTTATCTAAAAATAGAATTATTTAAAAATAGAATTAATCAATTCCACCTACCCGTCTGTTTGGTCCGGATGATGTGTTTTCAAGCATGATAAATTTGCCTTTGGGATCGACTTCACTGATGGCAATGGGGCCAGTTGACGTCCTCTGGTAGGTGGTTTTGGCAGATACTTCGCCTCTCATCATTTTCATGCTAACTTGGGAATCTATAAACAGACATAAAATTTTAATTCAATCTAATAATATTTCTCCTTTTTAAGGAGTTTTTTTTTAATATATACCATAATTTGTTATAGAGAACAAGAACAATTATTAAAGATGTTGAAAGAATTAAAGAAAAATGTTCAAACAAGTGTGTATTCAGATGGACAGACGGTCGAAATATAAAATATAATCAAATGTAATTAACGAACTGATAAAATATTTAAATAATCATTGTATTCCGTTAATGACAGGCAAAACTAAATTTAACGTTAAAAATATATATCTTCAAAACAAAAAGGAAAAACAACTTTTATTCTCATCTAACAGCAGTATTAAACTTCATTTGCGTGTTTTCTCAGATATCTGAAAATGTCCTCACAAAAATTGTAATGTTAACTAAACAAAATGGCATTTATAATACTTTAGTTGTTGTTGTTTTTGTCAGAATAATACGGGAATTTACTAGCAATGCATTTATTTTAAATATTAATATTATTACGATATGTAATTTAATATATAACGATATTCAACTTAAGGTTTCTCATCTATCAATTCTTCTTTAAAATTTGACAATAAATCGTCACTTTCCGTTGCTAAAAACTATTCTTTTCGCAATTTTTTTCTTTTCTTTTTTTTAAAGCTTTATCAGACTCGCTGAAAAAGATGTCAAATTTTCACAAAATTATGATGGTATATAACATTTGAATAAAAATGTGGCCATTTTTAATGTAACTAGTTTTAATAATAAAAAAACATGCATATAATTATTTACTGCACTTCCTGTACAAACAATATACAATGTATATATGAAGGTATAATGTAATAAGTAAATCACATGCAAATATCAGGTTTTTTTTAACTTTTGTTATATTCAAGTAATACTGTTACAATTTGTTAGGGTTAATTAGGAGTTTTAGTTTTGTTTAATTTTTAGTTCACAGACCAATCTGACTCAACTTCAGATCTACTACTTTTTTTTATGTAGATCTGATGACGACCGTATATGTTTCGCCGGATTTCCCGAGAAAACTATATTTAGCCATGCAATCAAACCGACTTTTACACAGGAATTAGAAGTATCAAAATACCGTTATCTGTGAAAGTTAAACAAATTGTTATTTTTTGTTAGAAAAAAATGTTTGAAGTTATTTGTAATAAATTAACTTGAAATAATAGAGTCAATCTTAATGGACAAGATTGTTTTGCCAGTTTATCTGTCGGCTATATGGACAATGCCATGTTTGTTCTCGAAATCATGAAATTTACCTACTAAGTACTGGTTTTCCTAGGGTTAAAATTAATAACCACATCGTTCAAAAATTATGAAAGCTCGCCGATGATTAGCTGTGTGAAAAGTCACCAGAAATAATTTCGTATTTGGTCACGGTCAGATCTAAAAGCGGAGCGTTATTTAGAGCTGATTTTAATCAGATTGTTCACTTGCATAGGTAGAAAACAAAGAACATGAAGATCATGATTTTTTATCAACACTCTTTCTTCATTAGCGAAAGGTTTGTATTAAAAACACCACACTTTAGAAAATAAAATAAAATACAGTTAAAATGATGTATTTTTGCAAGTTTATCAGAATAGTCCCTAATCTTGCAAAAATAACGTAAAAAGTTTGTTTAGAAATGTTAAAAAAATACAACTCAGTCCCTTACATGTTTACCTTTTCCAAACTTGTTATATCTTAATATTATAAAGTCTATGAAACATGGTCAAATTAAAAGAATATTGTTCGCCAATTTTTATAAAAAAAGAACTCCTAGAAATTGTAATCAATCCGACCTGATTTTTCTCCTCGCCCAATTGACGGGCTTGGACTCGATATTTCCGAAGCAAAGGTAAACATACAATGTTGGACTATTTTGAAATGAAAGCATGTTATTTTAAGATGCCGTGACAGTGATTCGTGTATCCTACCAGGTTTAGACGGTGGTTCTTGCTCAATTTCTACTTCTGTAAAATTTAAATTTGTTTTGATAACATGACAACTTTTACTTCTTTTGAAGCAATTGCAATTCACGTAAAACCCATGCATTTTAATAGCATTGTAACCTCACAAACATAACAAAGAATTCAGCATGCACGATCTTGGAATAAATAAATTCTTTAACCAAAACTAAATGACGATGTCTCTAAAAAATTCTATTGAAATATGGTTTCTGATATATATTTTTCTTCCGGATTATATGAAATAATGACGTATACAATGACGTCATATGTACGCACCCCCTCTGCTCTCGTAACCACTGACAACTTCAGAGAGCATTTCTCCGCCGTGACTTTGAGTATTGACAACTTGTTCTACAACTTTCTTCAACCCAACCCTGTATGATCGATGAAAGAGAAAAGAAAAGAAGCGGAAATAAATAAAATGATGAAACAGAACAGATACGAACAAACAATAAAATGATAAAGGCAGTTTCTGCATAAAGGGATGGCCACAGTTTCATTTTTCAGTTTGTCGTCTTCGTTGGATGACCAGGCAAGCATGCGTAAAACCAAATGCATAAAAATGAAATATGCTTTTCATAAAAATGGAATATGCGTCAGCTAATGTATTCCCTTATACAACTATTTATATTAGGTCAATGAACTGGAATCAGAAGCCGCTATTTGCACACACAAACAAGTCAAACAATCTGTAAAAATGATAAAAATAAAAGTATTTGAAACGATGTAATCAGTAAAATAGATGATCAGCTTAAAAACGCATGGTTTCGGAAAACAGTATAGGAGAAGTTTTCATTTTCCGCGCTTAACTAGCAGTTATAGACCTAGGATTTTTCTATTCAAGGAAACAAATTTTTGTAAACCACGCTATACTTGGTACATGTATTTTTCTTTCCAAAATAGCCCACGGCAAATATATCTAGGTATATTTCATATAACATCACATCATAAAGAACATTCAGAAAATATACTTCTGCAGAATTTGGTCTAGGTATTGTGTTGGTTTTTTTTTATTTTGTCAAGAAAAAGAGAGAAAACTAATTTCTAGGTTGAGAAGAAACTATAAACAAATAGAAAACAAACTAAAATACTAACAATATAAAACAAACAACATACATGTATTGAATGGAGCAGCATATCACGATAATGTAAACTTTACCCAAAAATTCATTTTTTATTTAAACACATCTTGGTGTAATTTTAATAAATAAAGAAATATAAATATTTATCTTTCTTTTACAGAGATCTGTAACCGTAAGGATCTTTCGTGGGTGTGAAATAGCTACTCCAGTCAAGTTTATAATCAAACTAACAAAACAAAACAATCCAGAAAACAAAAGAAAATATTGTGATGAATAAATAAATAAGATTTAAATTTGTCATGGAACTGACAATAAAATAGTAGCTTGAGGAAAACGTGAAATTGAAATCGCAAAATTGAAAGTTTGTAGTTTATTTAAATTACCTAATACAAAATCAAAATTCATCCATTTTCATTTGTTTTCTTTTCTAACCTTAGCAACTTAAACAAAAAAATATCATAACAATATGATACAAAATACTATACTATGACATAATATATCAAAACAAAATATAACGTAAAACGTTGACAGTTTGACAAAATGAAAAATAAACGGAATGTGTACACTTTTTCAAATAAACGAAAAAAATACAATGTGGCGCAACAATAAGCCATTCAAACAGCAGACGACAGCAAGATTTGTAGGCAGAACAACATCCATACGACAACCAACAATATCGACACGTACCGTCACCGTTTAGAAGTGCTTTCTCAATTTTCTCAACGGTTGTTTCAGTCTTAGAATCAACGTCGGTTTTTTCTTCTTCCACGCCATTGATCTTTGGCTCTTCTGTCTGCTTTGGCACAGTCTTATCGTCTGCATCTTCACTGACTTCTTTTGATTCTGGCTTCACATCAATATCTGTGCCTTCTGATTCACCGTTAACTAATTTTGAGCCTTCCTTACCAGAATCTTTTGATTGTTCGGTATCAATTATTTTACTGTCTGATTTTAAATCTGCAGTTTCCTTCATTTCGCTATCACTTGAACTAATTTCTGTTTGTTTTATATCTTCCACACTTTTTGACATTGATTGTTCGTCTTGCTTAACATCTTTATCACTTTTTACCGATTCTGTTTCAGATTTTTCAGACTGAATTTTGGAATCAATTTTTGACTCATCCGATTTCGGGCTACTTACATCTTTATTTTCTGGAATATCAGATGTTGGTGATGGCGATGGTGCCTTCTCTTTTGAAATTTCTTCGACTGTTATTTCATCGTCTTTTTTAACAACAGTTTCCACATTCACAGAATGTGATTCACTTAGCTCAGAATAAGATTTTTCCTCTGAAATTTCCTTAACAACTTTTTCTTGTGTTTCATCTGTTTCTGTTTTACTTTCAATTTCAGGTTCTTTATCTGATACAGATGAAGATACGGACACAGGTTCCTCTTTAGAAGATACTTGTTCTTTATATTCGTCTTTTATGTCTGTTGTATCTGATTTCAAAGAATCTGGTTCGTGTACTTTTAAAGATACAGCTTCTTTAGATTCATCGCTTTCAGTTTTACTCAACGACTCACTAATTTCGTCTTTTTTATTTTCATCTACGACTTCAGACTTTTCATTTGTTTCATGAGAAACTGCCTCTGTAGTTTCTTTGGTAGTTTCAATAGTGTCCGATTTTACAGATTCTGTCTTACTCTCTTTGGTGGAAACGATTTCTTCGTCAACTTTTGAGTCTGATTCACTTTTGTCAGTTTTAGTTTCAGTTATATCAGCTTCTTGTTTATCGGTAGGCGTTTCGGATATTGGTAAAATGGATTCTTGTTTTGAACTTTCAGCGGGAATTTCTTTTATATCGTCAGTTTTTTCAATAGTGTCTGGTCTTACAGATTCTGATTCACTTTGTTTAGAAGAAACTTCTTCAGAAATTTCTTTTATATCTATCTTTTCTGGTTCATTTTCGGTAGTTTTATTTTCATCTTCTGGTTTGTCTATCTTTTCAATTATGGTTTCATTGACAACGGTTGAGCTCGATTCATTAAGACTTGATTCAGTTTTAATATCTTTTGTATCAATATTAGTCTCGGCACTTACTTGTTGCTCTACAGGCTGTACATCTTTTATGTCTGACTGTTTCTGCTCCCCCTGCGTCACTTCTTCTATGGGACTCTGCATTTCTACAGGAGGATCTAAAGGGCTTTGTTGCTTGCTTTCTGGTTGTTCTCCAGCTGTTTCTTCTTGTAAGTTCTCCTCTTTTTGCTCTGCAAGCTGTGCATCTCCTGTATCGGATTCCTTCTGTGAAAGCTCTTCTTGAACTGTTTCGGAGGATATTTGGTCTTCCGATGCAACGCCTAAAGGGGTATCCTGTGAGCCTTTAGTTTCATCTGTTGCTGACTCAGAAACAGTTATTTGCTCTTCACTTTTTGTCGAATCTGTGATAACAGTAATACTTTCCTCTTTTTGTTCCATGACATCTTCTTCAGCTATAGGCCTTTCAGGCAGTTCCTTGGTAGGAGATGTCTCAACAATGGCAGTATCAGTTTTATCAGGCTTTTCAATAACTTCTGATTTTACTACGGTTTCTAAAAGTTTATCTTCAGTTTTTTCTGTAATAATTTCAGTTTTTTCATTTGTTAAGGGAATGTCAGTGGGTGTTTTAACTTTATCGTCAGATTTTGTATCTAATTTCGATTCAGTTTTGTCCTCAGAAGCACTTGTTGTAATACTTTGATCAGTTAATTCAATTTGTGTATCTTTTTTATCTGATGTTTCATCAGTGTCCTTTGAGGATAACGATTCGTCTTGTAATGCCGATTCACACTTTACATCTGTAGCCTTTTCATCAACGTGAGATTTTTGTGCTGTCTCTGAAGATTCGGTCGACTGTTTTTCATCTTTCTTGTCCTCAGATGCAGGGATTGACTCAGATACACTTTCGGTAGACTTAAGTTCAGTTTCAATTTTAACTTGATCATCATTTTTAATAGTTTCTTCTGTTTTATTGCTAGATTTATCTTCTTCAATAGTTTTCTTCTCTTCTTCAGATTTTTCAATTTCTTCTTTAGGAGGTACAGATTCTTCACCTTTATCTAATACCGGTTGTTCATCTGACTCGATTTCTTTTATGTCTTTCTCTTTACTTACATCCGCTTCAGTTCTTATTTCTTCTATATCTTTTTCAGGCTCGCTCTGTAACTGAACACTTTCTTCTACTTTTGAAACTTCAGATTCAATAACTTGTTCCTCAATTACAGTTTTATCTAACACAGGTTGCTCATCTGATTTAATTTCTTCAATGTCTTTATCTTTACTTACATCATCAGTCTTAATTTCTTTGATATCTTTCTCAGATTCGCTTTCTACTTTAACACTCTCTTCTACTTTTGAAACTTCAGATACAATGATTTGTTCCTCAACTTCACTTACCGATTGAACAGGTTTTGAATCAGTTTTTAGTTCAGTTGGTTCGCTTTTAATTTCTTCTTTAACTTCAGTTTCTAACTCAGATGATATGCTTTTATAATCTGAAGGAAGTTTTTCATCGTCACTCTTACCTGTATGAGCATCGATTTCAGTTTTGCTATCTTCTTCTTTTGATGTTTCTTTTTCTGGTGATTGTATTTCATCATCATCAGGGGACTTAACAGCACTGTCTATTTGATCATTTGCCATTTTTTCGATTTTCTTAATTTCTTCCTTAACAATAACTACGTGATCAACAGGGGGGTCAATTTCAACATTATCGGTATCAGGTTTTGATTCTGATTCTTTAACGTCTTCGATTTGCTCATTACTTGTTGTGTCTAGTTTTTTAACGGTTTCTAATTCAGGTTTAGTGTCATTAGTGTCGGGTTTACTGTCTGAAGTCACTTTAATTTCGCTATCGTCTGCAACCTCAGTAAGGACTTCACCTTCTGGTGACTCCTCGTGATCTGACATTGTTATAGAGCTTGCAGCATCAGTGTCAGGACTAGCTTCCCGAGGTTCAGGAACGCTAGACACAGGTCGAACAATTTCACATGATGTTACTGGTTCTTCAACTTTCGATACGACCTCATCTTTTGTTGCTTTTTCTGATTTTTCTTGGTCAGTACGCCCATATGAAGGCCTGAATGCATCTCGGTACATTATCAAACTTGCACGAGACCTCCAATCCACCCTGTTAACAAACAGCTGACTTATTTTTAACACTTTATGACTCTGACAAAACTAAACATTTCTGCGTTTAGAGAGGATATCAATTAGTTTCATGTCGTAAGAGTCGTCTAACAGATCTTCAAAGTCATGCTTGTGACGTAATCTTAAGACATATTGTATGAAGGGCACCGTGATATCATTAATCTTTGAGGTATTTAAACATACAGTTTACATGTGAGACTATCATGTTTGTTTCTTTAGATCTACAAACTTAAAATCTACAGTACACTTTACAGAAGGATAAACCATGTAGTGACATATACAACGATTTTGAAAGTTTTTGATAAAAATTCATTTGAAATGGAAATTTCATCTTGAAGTTGAATAATCTATACATGGTTTCTCCACTGAGCAAACTATAACGTTTGAAAGCATTCATAGATCCGTATTTGGCTTCAAATTGAAGATAAATTATATGAAGTGCTCATGAACTGGGCATTTCCGTCTTGGCTTAACTTTTTTTTGTTGGAAATTTAAAAATTCTGTGAATCATCATTTTTTCATATGGAATTTGTTTTTTTATAATTCGTTTAATCCAAAGCAAATGAACTTAATTTCTTAACATGAATTTAAAATAAACGTGATTTATACGAAGCCAAATATAGGTCTTGAACACTTTCATTGCATCCTGAAAAGGAAAGAATCTTTAGAAATGATAACATTTCGTGCTGACCTGAAAACAGTGGTTGAATTTTACAATGACCTATGACGAACAATAAATATTCGAGTTAAGAGTAAATATAAAATTCAGACAAAGAAGCTTTGAAGAGAGCGGACGTAAAGAATTAAAGAAAACTAAATAAATTGCTATCTAAGTATTACTACACCAGAAAGAAGTGCGATTCGGGGATTCAGCAGTGTTATTATGGGGGTAATTATTTTAGCAGTTTTGACGCCGGAAAGTAATGAGATTAATTATATGTACGGGAAACAGTATGATCGTTATTAGATAACTTAACAGCACATTTACAACACTGAAGACACAATGGACCGCGGCAGTATCACATTAGGTAAAACAATGTACCAAAATTGATCAGGATCTAGCCAGATTGTGTGAAATTCTATTACTGGCCAAAATATATTGCGCAGATCAATGACCGCGGAGAATCGGGTCTAATGTTATTCATTTGATACTTCACGCTTTTAAAGTATGGTGTTATGTTATTATAGGTTTATACTAAAGATCGTTTTATTTTTTGTTAATACTATGTACAGCATCCCTAGAGAGTTACCGTTCTTGGCGTGTTTTTACTGTAAAAGCGTATCAATACAGATATTGATTAAACTTCAACCAATTCTTAGATTACGAAATTGTAATAAATAAATGCTTTGCTTATTTAAGCGTAAAACAAAATATATTGTATTTGCTAAACAGACTTTTAGACGAATTTGTCAATTTTGGTAGATTGTTAACCTTTAAAATAGGCATTGAACCCTGTTTTGCCGCGAAAACATGTTTATATTACCATAAATATTTACGCAATACATCAAAATGTTTTTGTTTTGTTTGTATGGCAAGGGTGTAAAACTTATTGCGAATGTAAGCGCACAACTTATAAAATTTGAATAGTCTAGCTAGAATTACAATAAAAACCTATCTGGTATTTTAATTATTTCGCCTCTTTATCGGCATCTTCGCTTTCCTTTTTAGGATTATCTTTTGGCTCTTCTTTAGCCGTATCTTTAATTTCTACGGGCCTATCGCGAATCACGGTTTTTTCTTCAATTCTTCGAACCGACCTGTTTTCCTCGCCTTCCAGCAGCTTCCTGTATGCGCAGATCTCGAGTTCCAACGAGAGTTTGGCATCCATGAGCGTTTGAAGTTCGGTAAGGATGCCTTCCATTTCTGTTCGTAGTTTGGAAATCTCTTCTCTAAGTTGGGTACACTCCATCATATGGTCAGTATCCTTGGTTTCGAGCTCGCGCAATACTTCACTGTACTGCTTCTCGAGTTGTGCATTCTGGGGGAAAAAGTAAATGTGTGCTAAAATTAGATTTTTATTCACAGACATTGCATTATGGGGAAAATAAAATAAACGCGCGAAAAGCAGTAATCTAAACTGATCTTTTATCTTTTGCTGCCTAGCAAAACGGAATATTTGTGTTTGTCACTAAATATAGATTTCAAACATTTCAAATGACAGACATTGCGTGAAAAGCATTCTGCACGTATCTCGGATGTTAAGAAACGAGCTCTCTCCATTATAAAATCAATAGACGACAAAGTATTCAGTTTGCAGACGACATTTTAAGTAAATGTTACATTTATCAGAATAAAGAACTATAATTCTGATCAAAATGTCAGCACTGTTCAATCAATCTGTAAAGCACAGTAATACTTGTCATAGATATTGGGAATTATTTGCTTTTCCAAATACAAGAACGTTGAATAATGATCCCGAGGCAATAATAGAATTCAATAAGAAACTGATTTTCTTATTAGATATACACATTGTCTGTAAATAACATAGAACAATTGTTCCTTCTGTGATTATTTGTATGTTTTACAAGTCTTGTATCTAAAAGCAAAATTTGAAAAGACTTGATATATCCAAAAAGACAGCAAAGGGTATGGCAAGTTTTTAAACTTATTTTTGTTGATCGATTTTAAATTACATGTATGTGAGTTTCGGGCTTATCAGTTAACTCTCAAGCCCCCGTAAAGGTCTAATCATGCAGTTCTTATGTCATTTAAGGAACAGTTGTCACCACCTCAGTAAAACTCAAAACCACGATTCTTAGGACGAAAGACATTTGCAAATAAACAAATGCAGGCAGATCTATTGCCCGTTTCTATGCAGAACGGTAAGTCATAAAATACGGACAGGTACTTTAATACGGACAGGTACGGCGCATATCACTTTCAGTATTTTGAATTTCTATGATGATATTATATGATCTTTTACTTACCCTAGCCTCGAGGTCGGCAAGTTTTCCTCGCATGTCTGACATTTGTTTTGTTAATTTCTTGTTCTCTTCTCGCACGTGGGTCACTTCCATGTTCTGCTTGGTGGCCCCAGTTCTGAATTCTTGTATCTATTTGTTAAAGAATAAATATTTTTATTTTATTATATTTTTCTCCTCGCCAGTTTGGTTCAGGTAACTTCAACAAGAATGTCAGTTAGATGTAACTTTTGTTGTTTTTGTTTTTTTGTTTTTTTTGCCTATCTCAATATGGTTTAAGATAACTCATAGAAATCTCGTTTTAAACCTCGTGTTTGTTTGTTTGTTGTTTTTTCGGAATATGTCTGATGATTAATTGACATTCTTGTTACTGTTTCTATAGTAACAAATTTCAGTAAAAAAAAGAAAAATGATAATCTGGCGAGTGTTTCATATTTTGGAGAAGTAATGTTACAAGTGATTAGGAAAAATATATTTCTTTATGTCAGTGGCAGACGATATTTTAAAGCAAACATATTGCCCTGTCATTGACGTGTGTAGGCCTGTTACCAGTGATACGGTTTAAGTAACGGTTCATCTTTTTAGATACGGAAAGCCAAGGATAATGTTTCTATTATTTCTTTTATAACAAATCTGTTTAAAAACCGAGTTTTATTTCAAATGTTATCGCTTAGAAGGCCTCTGAGGAAATAGAGCTTTAGTTTTATGTTTAAGTGGAATTAACTTAATGTATGGTCGTTAGTATTTAGTTCAATCCTCTTTTTGATTTAATTTGTTTATTGTCTGTGACCTCACATATAAAGTTTTAAAAAACACCTTGATGTTTTAGAGATGTCTACAGATGAAAGATTCAGTTTAAACAAAGTATGATGCAGAGATTATAATAGTTGAAAATCATGACGTCATACCTTGGAACTCAGATAATTGAATAATGGCGTCATGCTTTGAAATTTCAAAGAAGTATATAGATAAAAAGTTATGACGTCATACCTTGAGGTTGTAGAAACCTTCCATGTCTCCTCTAAGTTGGTCGACCTTGGAGTCGTATTCTTGTTGGATGTCACGGATGGCCTGGGCAAGTTCACTCTTCCAGAATTCACGGTTCTCGGCGGTTGTGTCTCTGTAAGCGAGGGCGGCAAGTTCTTTAAGTTCCTACAGGAAAAACAAAGGCAAATAAAACACTTTGTTAGAAATGTTATTATTAAATATTCAGTACTAAATTGGCAATTTCTTTCTGAACAATTAAATATTTCTAGAGTGTGTTTAGAATGACAATAGTCTAACATGAGACGGCTGTAGATGGTAGATGGTATCATAATAGAGTAGATCTATAGATCTATCTTTTTCTTGCAGAAACAATATTTTTCTTGTAAAGTAAATTTAATTATATTGTTAGTTCAAAATGGCATGTGTCATTTCTGACTATATTTTGTGGTACATTGTATATACATGTATGTATTTGTAAAAAAAAATCTAGACGCTCTAGCCTGATGGATAACGCGTCTGCTTTAGTGCTTCATGGCAATGTCGTCTGCTTCCTAACATTTTAGTATGATAGTTAAGAGACTAATGCGTCACATAATTGTTTAATACTAGTAGGTTTAATTAAAATAATGAAAGTTAAATGTAAGTTTCCATAGAAAATTATTACACCATCTGCGAAGTAATGGTAACTGTATTATTAGAAAGTTTCTTTGTCCTCAAAAATAAAACGTCAAGTTTTCCCAATTGGACCAAAGAACAACTGTTCTGTTTATTAAAAAAAATCAAAAAGTCTTGCTGAATTGGCTGGAACTATTTTCATCGCGCAAGGTTATTCAATCTCAGAGGAAATAAAATTCACCGTTATGATTGCCTTTATCACTTCATGCAGATAAGCTGAAGGCAAAATAATTGCAATAATAACATCGTCTGCAGCAAATGCATAATTTAAAACAAAGATAATTTATATATGTATTTAAGTAGTCCATTATTTTCCGCAACGCAAATTTTGTACTTCACAAGTCTATAATTATTAGGAGTGGTAACAGTGTCGTCTGCAAGTGACCTTACGTAATTTCATTCAGCAGACGAGACTTTTGTTAATCTAAAAATAGTTCCTTTCAGAGAATCTATTTCTGATATATTTTCTAGAATTCCTAAGGACACTCTCCTTGATTTTGTCACGTTGCTATTGGTCACCAAATGAATTCGTGTTGAGTATCTGAATAAATATAGCAGATTTGAAAATGTCAAATCTAAATATGAATTCACTGCTAATAAAACGTCTGTATACTATGACATATTTCATATTTAATTTCATTTCCGAAAAACACAAATACATTTGTGAAATACTGGCTTTTTTCTGCCATAGATTGCAAGCATTGTGAGAATCAAAACCTCTAGTACAGTAATTATCTACACGAAAAACAGTTTTTGACATATAAATTCTTCTTGCGATCATACAAGTACAAAATGACAAAGCGCAAAATCATGTCTGCAGAAAGAAATTTAAAAAAAATAGATGAGTTATATGATAGTGCCTATATATAACCCTTATGTACGTTTTACTAGCAGTAGATATTTAACTTTGTTCAAACGTATTCAACATTTTCCTTATAGAAGAGCATGCATAAAAAAGTACTTTAAATATTCATCCGAACTCGGCACCACAAATTTTAATTCGTCTGCTTGCGTGCAATGTTATAACATTTGCAAACTCAAATGTTCGTCTGCTATTAAGTCGGCCGTAAAATTCGACAAGCAAACGCTCAATATCATTAATGTTTGAGTTAATATTGCAGCCATTGAATGTCGTAATACATTTTCAGCTTCTTTGCGGATAGCAATGTTATCAAGTCACGCACAACGCCAATATAAAATTGTCCCAAAGAATCATTTATTAATTAGTATAAGCGTACGTAATGAGCTTTTTGCTTGTTAAGAGTTGTCACCCTTGATGATCTATTTTTAGTATCATTTGTAAAAGAACGATAACCGTATTACTGCAGTGACTATAAATGACTATAATGACATATCGGTAGTACAAACGTTAATTTTAATCAAACTAATAGTGAGTTAGAATAATATGCAAACATTTTGAATTGCTTGTGATGTTACAAAAAAAAATTTGACATATTCCTATTGAGATTATGACGTCATTTTAAGCTATCATTCTAAATCTTTGAGTTCGAAGTAAGTACCAGCATTACTGAAAGCGTCTCATATTCATGAGTGTATATGATTTTGAAATTCGGTTTTAGTTGGTAGAAAAATATGCAAATATGCAATTTTGCATTTTCCATGTTCTTGCCTCACAGATAAGGTGAAAAATATGCCAATATTTCTTCAATTTGTCTTGCAGCCTGTTATCACGGTGATAAATTATGTGAGCCGTGTTACATTGTGATTAATACACGACAATTCTACTGAGGTTTATTTGTTATAAATCACGTTCGAAGATCAAACGTTGCGTTTATTGCCAATTCATTCAGTTTCCGCTTTGCGATTTGTCTGGCATACGCATCTAATTATGCAGTCTGATAATATACCAAGTCAGAATTGGTTCCCCGCACAATTATTGCACATTGTCAGGATGTGGCAAATATGTATCATTTTGAAGACAAATGCAGAAGGCGTAGAATACACAAACAAAAATGGACTTCTTTAAAAATACTTGATGAAATTGAATAATTTTACGAACTATTTCTGAAATAAACGGCTACGTACGGGAACGGTCGATGGAAATTTTTTTCCTATACCCGGATGCCTGTCATAGGAACGCAAGAACATGAAGATAATTCAAAGTTTGAAGACATTATTGCAACATAGTACCACAATACCCAAAAAGTAGTGCGGGTGTTAAATGTAATTATCTTAAGGTGTAGAGAAGCTTTATCCTAGATAACAGGATTCGGTGAATCATTGGTGCTAATGTTCGTCTGCCTATTACCATTGTCATTCCGAAACGCATTTTAATTTAGAATAATGTAACGCTCTAATGATATTTTTCGTCTGTTCCTTAATTCGTCTAACACGTGGTTTCGCGAGAATCAATATGGTGCTGATGCTATTTCGTCTGCCTACAAAATTATGACTGACTCTTATCGTCTGCAAACAAACGCGCTTCATTTGGAAAAAAAATAACACAAAAGGTACCACAGATAGAAGTGTATTCCTACAAATTGACAATAAAAGAAACACTAAGATATCTGTGTTTTACAATGTCAGACGAATTCTTTAATAAAACTGTCTGGAATAAGATTATTGACGTAGCAAAAAGACCATACTGTACAGAGCTTGTTTATGTCTTAACGTGGGCGTTCTCTTCTCTTGTTAAATAAAGTTACTTAGTAAATTTATTCTAAATTATGAAGCTATCTTTGCTTAGAAAGAAAACTAAATGTCAATATATTTTCTTGTAAAATATCGTGTTGAATTTTAACAAGATTAAACAAGTGTGTAAGATACGGCATTGTTTGGCATAAGCACATACATGATTGCAAAGCGTTTGACTGAGTTAGATCTCATACTTCCGGTAGATCTCATACTTCCGGTTAAAATGACATAGATTGCTTTTCTACTTATCGCCTCTAATTAAGTTTATTTTTTAATAAGAAAAGGAAGACACCACAGTAAAACAGATGAAAAGCCCAGAAATCTGGAATCAATCAAATTGCCGGACTACAAAAAATAATCTTGTCTGATTAATCAGTATGTATACATGTATTACTATGCATGTATCCACCCAAATTATTAAAGTTTTTTTCAAAGAAAGAGTTCATTTTAGAAATTCCATTCATGTATGATATCCTATTCCAGAATAATTAAATTCGTTCTGTAATCAATAATCTATACATCCTAATAAAGTAATGATCCGGGTATTGACCTTGAAAGACATCAAGCGTCTGCATGACACAGAATCAATCAGTGAGAAACCTCTGATTCACGCGACGTTTGCAATATTGAGTGGATGTAATGTCACGAAACGAATAAAAATGATAGCGACATTTCTACTCATGTATACAGCTATAATTATGACAAGCCGCTGAATACTGAATGAATCGATTCCAGAAATACGGCGAAAAAAAACATTCAACAAGTTTCCAACATAATAAATAAACTCCCGTCGGGGTTTTACTTCTGGATTATTCAATAGGGATCGATCATGCAATGAACCCATAAATCGAATGAAAAGCACTTTTACAAGCTCAAATGACTGTACATAGATTGTAAAAGTGCCGAAGCGTTTCGCTCTCTGAATTATAAAAGAGGCAAAAGTAATGAAAACTAAAACAAGAGCGTTGCCATAGCATTTGCATACAGGACGTTATTTTCTAGATAATGAATTACGTTTTAAAACTGCCACAGTCTTATCCTGGATGTCTGGTAAAGACGTTAATAAAAGGAAAGTCTACCAGACAGTCGCCAATCCGGCATTAAATAATTTTTGTTGTGAATTGTATCTACGACATTTAAAGTATACTATAGTAATTGGTTTGATCGATTCTGTCGCAAATGCGGTCTCGTAGTTTTTCAAAAAAAAAATCTTCTAAGATCAAAGCATAAAAGAAACAGAGCTAAGAAAATTTAGCAAGAAATGAACTGCTGAAAACACATTTTTACAGTATGATGTAGTCCCATAGCAACGGAAATTGTTTTAGCGCATGCGCAATCCGCGTGGTGTCAAGCGGTTCCAATATGTGTTAGTAAAAGAATCAGTTTACTGTACAAATAAACGGCGTGGTGTATCTATCGCGGCACATGTGTTTTGTATTATGGACATTCTTTAAAGGAAAATTGAATTTCATGTCATTTGGTTTATAACCAAAATCCAAATTCTCAAAACGGTCGCCGTTTGACATTCAAAAACTTTGGTAGCGAGGCTATGGAACGCTATATACGTCATGTTACTTAATATAACTCACCTGTTCATGGACCTTCTTCATGAATTCCATCTCCTCTTCAAGAGTTTGTCGGCGGTTTTCGGCATCAAGATGAGCCAGTGTTTCATTGTTCAAGTCCTGAAAAGACAAACGTGTGTTATTTTACGTCATAATGTACATGTATATTCAAATGATCTGACAATGTACGGTTGATGCTGAAAACAGTAACAAGATATGAATTCATGAAATCGTATAAAGCGCATATCTTGTTTTTTAATAGTAATGATATGCTAAGGTTTTTAAGTTCGATTCTTTTTCTCGACTAATCCTAAAACTCTTTCCCTCCTAGAAAACAAAACAAGATTATTTCTACAATCTGAAATTTTCTTTTCCTGGAAATTTACATTTTTCCTAGAATAAGGTATAAAATATTTTACAAAATCAATTTCTAGCTTTTGAATATTGTTTATCTTGTTTTGAAATAAACGCTTGACAAATTCTGTCTAATTGCCAATTTATGGGGAAAATTTAGAAAAAAAAAAAAATTAAAAAATGTCTAGTCCTGGGGAAATTAATTTCGGACAATTCCAGACGTACTTTGGAAAGGTAATGAAACGAGGCTGCCTTTCACCAATAATTGTGTTTTTCCTAAAGGCAAATGTATACATTGCAATAGTTATTGGTGCAACTAATTTGACAGTATACTATTTACAAAGTGCTTTAGAAATTTTTAACGATGCTGTGAATCAATTTATCTTAAATTAGTCAAGTAGCCACTATGATTTCATGTAACATAATTAAAACAAAAAGAAAAAGAAAAAAAGAAAACAGCAATTTACGCCTTAATGAATGTGATAAATTAAACTAATTATTATTCTAATTGGTCTTTTAAGTTTATTTCACCCTCTTTTATTTTAACCTAACAATCAATTTAGTTCCTTAAACGCCCCGTTTTTTATTCAATAAAAGACTAATTAGTTAGACTTATTTAGCAACAACCAGAAAGAAAATAAATGAGAAATTGTTCGGTTTTCCTATCACATTAAAATCAAGTGAATTTATTTAAAATCTGATACAACTCTTGTTTGGCGGTGTTTATTGATCATGTTCATTTCATTTAAAGCAAAAGTTCATTTACATGTCCCCAGTGCAATCAGAAGAAAGTACATAGGCAGATACATAAAACGTGGAGTACATGACTTTTGTCAAAGCGTATACTTCTCAACAATGTCTGGAAAAGTGCTAATTTATATGTTATTACTATAAATTGCTTATCTTAAATATTTCATAACTAATAAATTTTCGCTGTATTTGTCTCAAGGGACAGTACTCTGAGCGATTTTGAAGTAAATAAGCGCAGTTATAAGTCGCATGGGTACAACAGAGTAAGTAATTGATATGGACTTATACACGAAAATAGACTATGATATAATCAATATACATTTGGTAAAATAAATTTATAAAATCCTTTTTTTATTGTATCTCATGAAAATGTCATATAACTTGGTATTGAACAAAAATATTCCTACATGGATATTACAATTTCATGTAAATTCCCCAGAAAAAAATACACCAGAAGATACAAATGACTTTTGTCTACCAAAATTTAAATAATTATATTCCAAGACCTCTTTGTCTAATGTCAGGATAAAAACCGAGGCATTACGAAACTACGACAATGCGGGGATTTAAATCGTCTCTTTATTATGTAGATCTTAAAAGATTTGTAAGCTTGTGCTCTAGACAGAAATATTTATAACAGTACATCATAATTTGCAAGTCTAAATATCCTTAATCGCCTGACGAACAATTTTGGCTGGATAGATTCCTGAATAACAACTAGAACTGTGTATCTGAGAGAAAAAAATGAAGACCCTTGAGATGAAGATTACAATGGTAAAAAAGTATGGTATTATATCAGAGACTCTGTAAAGCATGACCTAAATTGGTTTGTCGAGATGAAATAAAGGTGAATAGTAATAAAGCCACTCCAAGAAACTGTTTTAAATGCATTGTTACAAAAAATAAAATGCATTAAGTATTTTTTTGAATTTTATTTATTATTATTATTTTATTTATTATTTTTATTTTTTGGCGTGTTCATCAACTTAAGTTAATGATAATCTAGGCAACTGTGTATAATATCGGAAAAAAATACTTTCTTAGAATTAAATAATATAAAAATTAAATTTGATTTTCTTTAATTCTTTTAATCACGTACTTTCCATTTATTATATTTTCATTTACCTGCAAGCTTAACGCGCACGCTATAACATTAAATTTTCTGAAAGGAAGAACGAAAATGAGAAAAATCTTAACAACTGCTGACTGTAGCATTTAATAGTCTCCCACCCCGCACCACATCCGACCGGAAGTTTGCACACCGGAAATCTGTACTCTCAAATCATCTGAACAATTTCCATGATGCTATTCCTATCTTGGAAAAATTCCAAAAGGAAATGGACTCATAATTTGTTATGTAACTGATATTTTCATTATAATGAACGAGATTCTCGTGTTTTATCTGTTAATTGTAATGGAATGTACTGCACGTGCAGTAAATATCTCCCCGTAAATCTGAATTAAAGCATCAGTCTTTTCTTGGAAAAAACCTTTTCGGACGATCTTAAGAAATTGAAACAACTGCTATAAGTTTCACTTAAACGACTTGTCAGCCAGAATAATTATTAACTTAATTAAATAGTTTCCTAAAGTAAATTATGTATTTATTGAAGATTATATTTAATATAAACTGCAATGATTTGATAACAGTTTTTGACAAGATTGTTTGATATACATCGCCTCTTTTGGAGATGAAATATCAAAGTCTCTACTATCCCAGATAGAGGCAATAATTTCGACAGCAAGATGCCACGTATGTACATTGTATGAGAATCAGCTAGACAATCCAATAACGGTTGAATCAATATTGTGCAGCAAGTCTCGCAATTGTGCATCATTTCTCGCGAGAGTTTTGCATTACTTCTCTTAATATTCTTATCGATCTTGCAGAGAATGAGAAGGAAATGTTTCAAGAGAATCGATCTTGGAGGCAACCCGAGACGTCTGTGTATGCACTAAAATAAATCACCCCTGCAGACCCGGCAAAAACCTTTACCGTCAGTTCAAATGAAATGTTAATATCCATCACGCGGGCGTCTGCTGTTTGCCGTAATGTTCCGCCGTGTCCAGAGTTTATTGAGACCAGAAATATTGCCAAAGCATTATCCGTCTGTCGGCTGAATTACTGATATTATTAAGTGATAAATAATGCACTGTCTCAGCTATAATATAAGACATTTACAGGAAACAGATAGTTTGGTTCCTGGCTGGATTATGGGCGATTTACAATATGCATGGGCATGGTAATGAAGTACGTGACATTCGTGCAATATGTAATTTGGCCTGTAACTGTAATATAGACTGAATGATTAATTTTCAGATGCAAGAAAAATGTAGAAATTACGAATTCCATTATTGTTTATGGTAATAATTCGGTTAAGACCAATCTATCAATAAAGGTCAAACAAATATCAAGGATTATCAAAGAAGGTCTACGGAACGTATCCCTCGACAATATCTGGCCACTCGGGACCTTGGGAGACGCACCCAGTAGAGCGCAAAACAAGAAAGATTAGTTTCATTATGTTGTTTAAATAGTTCAGTAAGTTAAAAATGATGGTTAAACTACACTTGTAAAAAATACCTACTTATGATTTTATGCCTTGTTAGTTGGTACAGTGCATCTAGTGAACAAAGTTATTTTTTTTTTCAAAATCACCTGGTTTCCGTTTTTTTTCGATTAAATATTTTCGTGTCCAAATGACCTTTAAGACTTTTTTCTCTATGATTATAATTCTCCTGATAAAACTAAATTCTGGTTCCCTTGACGTAATAATAAGTACTTAAAAATATCTATACCAAATCTTCTTATAAACATCCAATAACGCTTAAATGTTAAGATGAATTCAGTTTCTTAAACGGTGTATCCCTTATGTATTTTTGTAAACATAAAATAACCTTTTAGATTGTTTTATGTGAAGTTTTCTAAAAAATATATCGAGCAGATGATTTAACGCCCGCCTTTAATTCAATCACGTGACTGGAAAAAAGAGCCAATGATTTTGAACTTACAATTCTAAGTTTGTCAACTTCCTGTTGGAGTCTGTTGATGGTTGATTTGTCCCTCTGTCTCTCGGTTTCCAGGGATTCCATTGATCTGCGGAGCATGTTGCACTCACTCTCAAGGTCGGCAATTTGCTGGTTAAGTTTGTTGATCGTGTCCCGATCGAGCTGTCGGTATTTCTTGGACTCATCGAGTCTGAAAAAGCAGAGGAATAGATTTTATTTTCATGAACTATAAATAGAATTTTATGTTTTTGTTGTATCTATAAATAGATTTAAAAGTTTTCTTGTTTGTGGTTGCTATAATTACAATTTTAAGAATATTTTGTGTACAATAAGAAAAGAAGTTCAATTTTTTACCAATTTAAGAATAGTAACTCAAGTTTTGTATTTTATAGCAATTAAGTTCATTAACAAATATACCCAGAAATGAATTGAAAAATAGTATTTGTGTGCTATTCTTGTATCCAATTTCAGTAAAAAGTGTTGCAATGCTTTTCAATTTTTGGTAATTTGTCAGAATTAGAAAAATTATTTTTGAAAAATAATCTAAAAAAAATTGCACACACATTTTTGGTCTAGACGTACATCAAATGGAACATTAATCTTAAAATATTATTTCCAGTCCCATCATGTCAAAAAATAACCCCCAGTGTACTACTCCCAGTAAGAACAAAGTTTGTAAAATTTAGAAGTATAAATATCTCGTCTGTCTGGTTATATATGTATATCTTATTCTATGTTCTTTTTTCTTTGCTTTCTACAATCAAAAGCCTTTGACTGCAAGTTTGATTGTATTTAGATTTATGACTTAAATTAAACAACGTTGCTATGTGGACGTTTCTAAGAATGTGCTTTATTCATTTTCTCTTTTAGTCTGCCCTTTCAAGTAAACTTGAAACTCAAGAAATGTCTACTTTGTAAGCATGATGTTGCAGAAATGTTGCAAACTAATCATTTGTTATTAAAATAATCTTGAAAGTTTTTTTTAGAAACTTAAGGCTAAATATTATACTAGTATTTTGCAAGATTTGCGCTAGTAGACAAAACATTAAAGGGGTGGGGGAGTTGAGAATAACGGTGGGGGCGGGGTCAATGTCTATAGCTCGTTTGTTTAGATTGTTTACGCGATTTGGCGGAGTTTTAAATGAATGGGTGGAGTTTTGCAAACTTTGCTTAGTCATTAGAATCGTATGCAACAGTGTATAGTATTTCTAGAAAATTGTGAAATATAATGTTGTCATCAAAATAGATGCAGTTTGAAACATATCATTTAATTCAACCATAAAGAAAAAATAAATAAGAATTCAAGCTAGCATTGTCATACAATAATTTCTTTGTTTCCTGGCCTGATGATCAGACGTTATTATTTCGATTAAGACAATTTCGACATATCAGTACAATGTCAGTTCTTTTTTTCTAAAGCAATTGAGCACTGAATATAAGCAGTTGATGACGAATCCTCGGGAGTTCTGAAAAGTGATGCACATTAAAAGCTAAATTACTACAACACGTCTTTTAGAATCCGGCAATCAAACAATGCAATTACTACACGGATGGATGATCTTGTATTTAAAACGTAAGGTTTCTAAGTTTATTTCTGTAATAAAAACAAAAAATTATTTATGACCAAACTTGTTCGTGTATAAAAGTAGGCTCTAGAGAACTACTTTATTTGTATATAAAATACTGTCAGTAAGGCTCTTTGTAGACTTTACTTAATTGCAAGCGTCTGTGCGAATCACAGACGCTTAGTTTTAACATCTATATGGTCCGTAGACGCTTGATTAACAAAACAATTTTCTTGGCGCAATTTCGTAACGTAGCATTTTATTTGTGCCCACGAATGGCCACAGTGGAATAGTGTACAAACAATCATTAATAACGTAATGCAATTGTATCGTGAAAGTAAACTTTTAAGTAACAAGCGTAATGCCCAAAGGATTCCAAGTAATGTTTCCAAGGAGTTGCTAACCAATAAATATTATCGCCTGCTTTCTGGAGTTGGCAGACGTATATAGCTGAACTGGCTGTCAAAGAATTCACCCGGCCAGACAATAATATGTATGCAGTGCAAAGAAAAATTCCTGAAAGATGCGACTTTCAAACAAATGAGCAGATGCAAAAATGTAAAAGGCCCTTTATTCCTCGGAAATTATTTTATTTTGAGTTCTTTTATGTCCAGTTATAGTTTCCAAAAAGTTACTCACTGGCCTTTTACCGTAACCATCATTTGTTAGGCAATTAGTCCAGTTATTAGTAGTGATTAAGTATTTTGTATGGAAGTCAAAATACTACTTTGTTTACATTTTGCTACATTTACATTGTATAACAAATAACTTCACATTTAACGCTACCATCTTCAGGTGACAACCATCTAACATTCTTTTAACTTATAAAACTCGTATTTGGCCTTTCTAAAGAAGGGGAAAATCGTTTCTGAGGTATAATATTCCTTTAACATCGAAGACTTCTCAGATATGCGCATTGAGTTTGTTCATTTTTTTCAGAAGGGGCATTATGGAAATCGCATTCAATTAAAAATACAGAATGACGAAACATAGGCAACTGCAACGTCAGTAATAATGTCTGATACGAAAAATTTACTTTATGTTCCTAATTAACTCAAAGATAAGAAATATACTTAATGTTTCAAATGAACCCAAAGAACAGAATTCTACTCTATCATAGATGACACTAATATTACGTCCATTTTTCAACAAAAAAAAATGTGCATCTAATAGTAAAATCCCCCGAGGTGAACAAGAAATTAGCATACGTGTCAATAAAGTTCACACCCTGTCCCTCTACATATATTTTTGTTGGACAGAAATAAATTTGTAACAAAAGTCAAAAGACCGGACCTTTTATCCATAAGCGCTAGATAAATGAGAAAAAATATCCAGTATCTTAAATGCATTTCAACCTACACGCCTCCAAGTGAATATGCATGTAAAGTTTAAATTAATCATAAAAATAATTGACCTTATTAGTACATGTTAACGTTGCCATTATTTCTAGTCCGTACAAAAGCGTTGCTAACGCAAAAATCAATTGCAAAGTTGAACACTTTATTTGTATTTTAGCATGTGATAAATTTGTAATTTGCATCAAGCTGTCAGTCACTATATTTGTACACTTGACTATCAACTTGTCATAAAATATAGCTTGAATCTAAAATATTTTCAATGTCCGTTAATAGATTGTTATTGTTTTTAATCTTAAACTTATAATAGTATCGTGGATTTTAACCGTTTTAATATAAATTATGGGAACATCTTCTAAACTCATACGATCAGTACATATAATATATGGTTTGACAATTTAATCTATGTATTTAATCTAATGAAAATAGCAGATTTGACCCTCTTAAAATTATCGCCAAACTTGTATACACCTGGGAACATAACCCCCAAGATCATGACCTACCTGAACGGTTCGACCATAAAAATTCTATATGCAAACAAAAGCTCTCTGTTATTTCAACCGTTTTATTGCGGTCCCATTAAATATCTTCTTGATATAAAATGCAAATAAATCACATAGTATCAACTTAAATTAAACACAATTTGACGCCTAAATCGAAGCTTTCTTTATCAAATTTCAAAATATGTTAACATTTAACATACACCATTAAGCTAATCTGTTTACAATATTAATGTTCAAATTGCATCAATACTTAAACAGTTATTTTTTAACGCTAAAACTGGCCCTTATTTAGTATCATGGACGAAATAATGTGAACTAATATAAAATTACCGACGGTGAATTCAAAACAGTTAGGACATATAAACTGATTGTCTGTACAAAAGGAAACTTCACCATAAAAATCAACAAAATTGCAATATACTGATTTAACTGTAAAAGTTAATCTAGAATGAATGTTATTTTCTCAGCAAATTGTCTGCTTTTCAAGAGAAACCTGTGCAAAAAAATGTGCGAACATTGCAATATTGCGGCGATTCCATCAAGTGTGCAAACACATATCCGACAAAGGCACTACATAATTTGCGAGAAGTTGTGGACACAGACCTTTTATCTCCGCATCTGCCGTTTGATATATTTGGATAAGATCTTATATGTTTACAACGTCTTTGGCACCAACAGTTAATTATTTGCAGGCTAAATAGTTCTTAGACGGTCTTAATTGTGTAATCCTGCATGCGCCTGATGCCATTTAACTCCAGACATTTATGATGCAAACTTAACTCTTAGCTTGCTTCCGGCAACGGAATATACCAGTGCAAACAGTGCAGACCAAGATCAGCCGGCATGTACGTGTCATCTGATCATTGTCTGCACTCACTAATAGATTATGCTCAATACCGGAAGCATAAATTTAATTTCGCGCATGCGCAAATAAAAACATATCAACCGACAAATGAAAAAGGGCAATACAAGGGCTTGTAAATTCATCGGCTGTTACTCACGAACCTTTTCACATCAGTTATGTATAGAAAATTACTAATCAACTGCTCCCAACAATGAAAGATCTTATTAAATTATGGCTTCTGTGAACTGACTTGTCTTCAGTAATATTGATTACAGAATAGTAAATGAAATATTCGATTCCTTCATGATATCGCAATAATGGGCTTACGCATGAAAGTTGTTAAACAATTTATTACTATAGGGACATGAATAATTCAACGTAATTAGTTTCGTGCATATGAAGCCACGGTTCAAAAAGCATTTTTATTCTTCTTAAGTTACAGTGAAAAATAAATATATCGCCTTTTAATTTCCATTACGAAAGCAAACTTTATTGTAATTAATGAATGATTATAGATAAAAGAAACTAGAAAATCCTTCAAAACAAAACGTGCTGGAGAAAACAGAACGTCAACTTTGACGTCATTGACAACGTATTTTTCAAAACGTTCTCGTAACTTGAGGTCTACTTGTAAGATTTTTAAAATCTAGTCTTAGAAAACCATTCCTAAGATTTTTATACACTGCAAACAATATACACTCAAAGTGTTGACATAATAAAAAAAAATCAAAAATTATTAAAAATCGGTTCGAGTACAAACGTATATGTAAAAGAATAAAGTAAGTAAAAGCTGTTTATTTGTACATTTCAGTGGATACCGGCAAATTTTATCTCGAGGGAGTAATGATTTCCACCTTCAGTCTTTTCCCATCTTTAAATGTTTGAATCTTGTTTATTCATTCCTTATGAAAATATTATAAAATCTTATTCTTACTCTCATTAATCAAATGTCTTTTTATTTCTACCATCTGCAGAAGTTTTTATATTTTTATTACTTTAAATCTAAATTAATTATTCAAATTCCAACATCATGTTTTTCCTACGCTTAAACACACGTTTTTTACTATTTAATCATCTCTCAAAATCGACAAAGAACAAACGAAAATAATCAGAAAAAAAAAATCAAATTCAGTCAAAATCCATAGAGGTTCAAAATAAACATCGTTAACTTTAACGCAAACTTATTTCTCAAGTTATCCAATGGGATTCCAATGCAGTAAGACAAAAAACGAAAATCTTCAGATAGAGCGGACCATTTCGCTGACATTTAATTTGCAAAGAAAGAAATCATGCCTAGAACTGGCTACTCAATCGGTTGTATAAAATTGATTAAAACAAGTATTTTCAAAAGTTGAAAAAATAAAGAATCAAGCAGCGCTATGATTGAAAGGTCGCTTATGTATACAACAAAATGCCGCTTATATATACAACAAAAAGTAAGAAAAAAAAGTTGCAAACGAGATGACCATAGGGAATGTACTATAAATGATGAAGTTCACCAGGGTTATGAAGAGGAAGGCATATATGGATATCGGTTTATCACTATCTTCTCGGTGGATATTGGAACAGTTCCAATAGGAACAGAGGAAAAAAATGCTGAATTGCAAATTTATATTATTCTTCCAGGCGCGCTTGATTGTAATAAAGAAAATGTAGTATCGCAAATTTAGGAGTGTTGCCGGATTTTCACTCTGCACCAATAATGCGCATATAAAGAACGCTTCAAACGCCATGAAAATGGGAATTTCCTAATAGCGAAAATGATAAGTTATTGTTTCGACCATTTTTGACAGGGAATCAATCGCAAACTTGTATTGTTTTAGAATCAGCAAAACATGAAAACCATCCTTAGAGAATTTCTTGCTTTTCTTGCTGACTGGAAAATTAAATTGATACAGAATGAATCAATAATTTACCAAGAACTCTATCTCTCTCCGAAAACATCGTGTGCAGTAAACGGCGCCATATCAAAGAGCATTTGCTTCCAAAAAAGAAAGACGCTGCATAAAGTATTCTTTCCACTTAATTTAACATCTAATTACGGTATAAAAATCGAGCAACATATAATTTTTCAGTTCATTAGAGGCAAGTTTGATATTTTAGCTCATAAAATCCCCTTGGGGTGAGCTCACATAGTATTTTTGCCCTTTTTTCTTAATTTTGGAGAGAAAAAAAAACAACAACAACATACTGTTGTTAGATATAAGAGTAAAAACAAACACTAGAAATATGACGGTCCAACCATTCTACATAATGTCAGAAGAATTGTCCGAATCCAAGTTTCCATGAAAGAAAACGCGTGAAAACCGTGAGAAAAATTTTATGATAGTACATAAATTCATGAATGTGATAAATCTGTTTAGGGGAGTAACCTTCTCTAATCTGTTCAGATTATTGAGTGGGTGCCATCATTTTATATACAATACTATCTTTGGAATTTGAATAAAGACAATTCGAAACCACTAAATGTTTATACTATCTTTACATGATTATGAATGGTTGAGTATAAGCAAGATTTTATGCCAACTTCTAATTAATGCTTACTCAGATACTTTGACAGAATGCACCTATCACTGCGGAGACAAATATGCGGCTATCCTCACGTTACCGCGGCTATCCCCCCGTTAATCGTCTCCCGGTGGTTTATAGAAACTCCGGTAGACAAATTAATGCCTCCATAAAAAGGAATGATACATTAAGTTCCCGTATGTATCTAGTGCATACAAGAAATGTTTGCACTGCAAAATAATATAAAAAATCTTGGTATTTTCAACATAGCAACATAAATAGATAGAACTATTCAGTTAATTTACTCGCCCTAAAAAAAGATGTGACAACATTTAATATGTTTTGATAATTGCAATTATTTTGGACAATTAAAATAACACGATGCTGTAGAATTTACGACAAATGTTAAACAAATTTGAAATTATTTTGTCCGGCATATTTCGAGATCAGACTTTATTTGGCATTGCTCATTTCAAAATATACAGGGAAGTATTGTCTGCTTCTTATTTATACGATTTTGTTTTTGAGAAATCAACGGGTCTCTGCGTCTTCATTCTAAAGATTGTGTTAAGATAGGGAAATGGCAAGTAAGTCGGCTCTTTCTCCTTTCATAATAACGCATGGCTAAGTTTTCGGCCAAAGACAATTAAGACCCGTCACTTATAGTAAATGATACAGATGTAGCCGCCCAAACTATAACAAATTAAGTGACCGTCTGTGACTGTGACGATAGCCTGCGGTCAATAAAAAGAATTTGTCCACCATTTGAAGGTTAGCTGCAACGCCTTGATGAGCCAGGAGAGATTAATGACCTTGAAATGACTGCGAGCGAAATGAAGGTGAAAAAGTTACATATATTATAGCATTAAGCTCATTTATATTGTCAGCGAAATTACCTTTGTAATTCGTGACTGTCGTAATGGCGTTAGTCATTTTTTACAAACATCTTGCAAAGTTTACTTATTTTGTATGATCAACCGTACTTTTCACCTTGAAGCTTCCAAATTATACATATAACGAAACGAAACTGTTTCAGCAAATAAAGAAATACAGAAAAATAATTTAAAGATAAGATAAGGTCTAAAACGGAAAAGAAATGAATAAATTAAAAAAACATACAATTTTGTCGTATTTCAATTACTTTGTGGTAGTTACAGATCAACTTTTGGTAGTTCAAAGTGAGCAACAGTTAAAAACTTTCTGTTATCAATCAGACACCATTTTGACAGGTGAATCACTCGAAAAGTGACAATAGCATTTTCTTATCTGTTAACTTACGTGTTTAACATATATGGTTAATTAATATACATGTGCATTACTATCGACATGTGAACAGTTGTTTTTGTCATTTGTATTTGTTACAGCTGTCGTACGTTTTTGTCCACTTTTTAAAGAAAAGTTGGAAATATGGTTTAACCCACTGGTTAAACCTGTTGTTTCAGTTTTGGTTTATGGTTACCAACTTCAATTCCAACAACGCTCTAATTAGTTACAAGTTACTGAAAATTGGAGTGCGCTCCCCTTAAGACAGCTCCTGTTATATAATAAGCAGAAAAAATGTAACCTTAAGCCTTAAAAACTGTAATAGCTGGCGTAAACAATAATAATGTTGCGATCATGTATTTTCTCGTTAAACATTACATACCTATAATAGTTTGCATGTTTCCTTTACTTGAAACCATATAAAATATTTATATACCTTATAAAACATGTTATTGCTTACTTGACAGAAAACGAATTTCTTACTGTAATTAAACACCAAAATCACGAACTGTGTCCGCCTTTCGGCAGGTATACGATTACATAAGCCTTCAATATATTCGTATTTAAGGTGTTTTTTCTTTAACAGTACCTCATATATACAGAATCATTCAGCGGAATTTAATTAAACACATGTAAAATTAAGCAATATTTATCAATATATTGCAGTATTTTCATTTGTAAAGTTTAACACTTCATTATAAACCGGTCAAAAATAGGTTTAAAAGCAAATTGATATGTAATCTTTCATCACCTTAATGTTTATTTTTGAAGTTTGATATAGGTCAACGATACGGTACATTATTTGCCGAGTTTAAAATCAATTAATCGTTGGTGTACAACAAAAGGTCAAAACAACTTTACTTAAAGCGTTTAAATGATGTAAGTATACATTATTAATATTTTGTCTGTGCATCGATCTTTTAGAATTCATCGTAATGCAATGGGATATTCTTGAATTCGAAATGCCTTACCATCTAAACTGAAGGATTTTAATCAATATTTGGTTTCAAAAAGATGCGAAATTTGATCATGAAAAATGCAGAAATTTAAATAATTCATTACAATAATAGTATAGAATCAATATGAAACCTGAACTTTGAAGAAATCTGACATCTGTAAGAGGTTGCGTATGAATTTATTTAGTTAAAACAAAAAGAACTGGAATAACAAAAAGAAATTAAGATCAAACCGTATAAAATTAATTGACAAACATTCAATACAGATATAGTAAAAAAATTGATAACTACCTGATAATTACCTATTTTAACTAACTGATAATTACCTATTTTAACTAACTGATAATTACCTATTTTAAATTTACACCCCAGCTATAATTCATAACAAACAAAGCATTGTGTTATCTATTGGATAAAGTGAGAAGAAATGCATTTGAAATTACATCTGTTTTTATTCGCCTTTCTTATCTGGAGGAAAACTAAATTAATTCAAAGGTGCGCCAATTCACAAATCATTTCCCTTAACTAAAGTGATACTTAAACTTTCCGTAACGAGCGTATATGTTTATCACATCAATGGTTAAATCATCTTTTAAAAGTTGCTTAGAGGTATGAAATAAACTTTTTGATCGTCGTAGTAGTAATTTTGAGCCATGAACTGTAACGTGTTATATGTATATCAAATAGAATATGAATTGAAAATTACATTATCGTCATGTCTAAACTTCTTTTCCCCATATGATAATTTTACATCCCTCAATGCCCATTTCCCATCATTAGCATTTTAATACATACACAAGAAAAGCATTGATGCAAAGCATCAAAGGGCGACGCCAAAAGAATTTGATCCAGGTTTGCACCTAAATACTTAACAAAAGATGTGTACTTTATAGCAGTACCATTTCATGTGACCTGGAGGCTTGGCCCAGTTTATGTTGAAACTTAAACCAAAAAGAATAGACTCTGTCTTGCCAAGATGCAAAGACAATTTATAGTCAATAAACCAATCTTAAGATTTACTTTACCAGATACAAGGATACCTGAGTCATCATCATATAATGACAGGCACAAGTATCACACCTGGGAAGAAAAAATATGACCAGATTAATAAAAAATCTGTGTTCATCTTAAAAGTGTCAAAAACCAAAAAAAAAATGTAAATAATGACCCCCTTTAAAAATATACTATTATCTTAAAGTATATTTTTAAAGGGGGTCATCATTTACATTTTTTTTTTTTGGTTTGTGACACTTTTAAGATGAACACAGATTTTTTTATCAATCTGGTAATATTTTTTCTTCCCAGGTCTGATACTTGTGCCTGTGCATATAATAAAAGCTTATTGCTTAGGGTTGCAGACATGTCATACATAAAAGAGGACCTAAAATGAACATCAGGGGGACACCATAGGTATTCAGAGAGAAGGAGTACCAGCCCAATCACCAGCTGCTATCCGAGATAAGACTTGAACCATGCAAGAATGTCATTACATATGGCAGATGCTTGAAGAGATGAAGAAGAAGAAAAAAGAACTTCTTCCTGTGCAGTTTAGTGTGATCAACTGTACCAAATGCTTTTTGTAGATTTAAAAGTATCACACAATACTGCCTTTGTCCATTTCAAATTAAATGCAATCTATTAAATGAATCAAACATGTGTCAGTTGAAAAACCACTTCTAAACCCTGACTGAAACTGCCTGACCATGACTCGAACCCATGACTTTCAGAAGACCAACTGAGCTATCCGGCTACACATTTTCTCTTTAATAATGAAACAGTTCTAAACCTAAACCTTTTTCCCCACTATATTGATTCATGTACTTGAATTTCTGATGTTTACAGAGCATAGTGAATTAAACTCATGGTTATTTGCAGTAACAGGATGAGAAAAACTTTCAGCTTGACCAGAACTCAAACCTGTGACCCACAGAATAATGTACCGCGGCTGTAGCGATTGAGCTACCTGGCCGCTTACACATTTTCTCCCCTAAAAAGTGAACAGTTCTAAACCGTGACAGATATTTAGATTTTTAAATTAACAGATAATTAATTCTTAATTAATAAATAAGAAAAAAAAACCTTACATACTCATAGTCTTAATTAAAATAACAATTTACATCATTATTATTGTATAATTGTTTTTACTAAAAAGGGCTAAGACAGTTATTGGTTGTGCCATTATTTATAACAGGTCAATTTGAAAGAGAATATAACTGTGCTAATACATGTACAATATCTATGATAAGAAATTTTATGAAGGCTGATTTGTATTTTACATCAAGGGCACCGGGCGAAAACATGAAAATGCAACAACGAACCACTTTGTGGTAGATTGTATTTTCATGTTTTCATCTGGCGCCCGGTTACTTTTTGTACTTTGTTGGTTTTCATGACTGGCACAAATCACCCACTATAAAATTTAGTGTACAAATTTATTCAAGGAGAAGTATCAATCTACTCTATGAAAAGTCTGTTGTCGGGTTGACTCAGGAGACCAGATTGAAGATTGGAGATTGAGACTGGTGTCCCTCCATTACAAATAGATAAGGCAGAAGCTGTCCTTTTCAAACTATGCACATGTTAGAAAAAAATTAGAATAACTATTCAGAACATGATTTTTTGAGGCTTTATCAATTACATTGCTTGATCCAAGTTTCAGGACATTTTCAATCAATACATGTATTATCATTTATAACTTTAAATGAAAGTCTCATCTCTTTAATAATAATGACATAACTGCAACTCTTTAAATTCAGAAATATTATAAGTCTCATCATACCAATATACTAAGATATAAATGTATGCACATAACATTAATAATTCCAAGTTTCTATCAAATAAATATGAAATATTGGGTATATAAAGCCAGTAAAAGTATACTGGCATGCGAGCAGTTCCCGTACAGAAGCAGTACCCGTATTTTTCATTTAAACGCTTGATTTTTACATGCATTCTTCAAAAATTCATTTCAAATCAAGCAGATACATAAACGAGACAAAATCTAAGTGTCAGTTCGGCAGTACGTATAAAAAGTCTCATTTTAAATCACTTTCACCTGTGCGTTGTCAAAACGTGACCTTGTTTTATCTGGGGGAATTCCGTCTTTGCGCGCATGCGCAAACATACTTACACGTGAGGCATGTTAAAGGGTTTTCCACTAATACCACCTGTTTACAGATAAGAGGGCAATGTGATGAAAACTTGACCAATATTACTATATAAAATAATGTTATGGCTTTGATGCGTAAAATATCATGCATACAAGCATGCCATCGCATGTGAATGCGTTGGGGGTAACGGTACCGGGTAATAGATACACGCGTTTAGTCTACTTTCTATTTTCTGAATTACATCTATTTATCTCTTAGAAAATGGTCTGTTCAACAATTATAAATGAAAAATAGGTCCGATATAATAAAATTGTATAATTATAATGGGTTAAATTTTATGTACGGGAACTACTTCTCTTCATACAAAATAATGGATAATTTCGGTACCCCATATGAGGCCTCATAACTAAGGGTTATTCTATGTTTAGAACATGATGGAATTTCCATGATTTGTGTGACGAGCCGAATATTGATGTGTAACATTCAAATTTTGGTGAGTGAGCGTAATAAAAAATAATGATTAAGTAACTACGATTTTTGTACGGAAACTGCTCGCATGCCAGTATATATGTATCAATATTCACTCATCAGGGCCTCTATGCTTTTGATGACCTTGCAACTGGTAAATTTTATAAAACAAAAATTGTAAGTAATACCTAAGACAGACAGAAAAGAACAAATAATTTAGTAAACATGAGTTACTTCCCCTTGAAATAAAGAAAACATGAAACCCAAAAGAACACCCTAAACATCAAAATTAAGAAATGTTGCAGGCTCATTTTAATTATGCCATACAAATTAATGGTAAAGTATTCATAAAAAAGTAGATGGCGATGTGACAGCAGTAATTGCAGAAAATCGGATAGCTGTCAACATCCGGATACTGGTACACTTTGTAAAAACAACCATTCTGTTCAACAGATAAACGTAATATGGATAAAATCAATAGGATAATCGTTTACAACAGTCCATTACCTATCCTAATACTCATTTGCGGGTGAACTTTCTTCTTGTAGGAAAGTTTTGAAAATATATAAATGAATGAGCATCAATGTAGACCACAACGATATTCGAAATCCGGGTTTTAGTATTGTCAATAAAACAAAGGGACAAGCTGTTAATCTGAGCCTGCAATTTCGTGAAAATAATATCACAATGCACATGCTTTTTATATAAAGTTATTAAATACAAATATAATAACATATTTGTTTACTTGATTTTTACGAATCAAAATAAAACTAATTAACACAACATGAAATTAACTGCTAATAATAACAGCTCCTTCCATAGGCCAAAATAAAAAGCATTCCATATAAGACGACGCCGCTCACCGGCGTCGCCAATAACAGATGATTCTTATATGAGTAGGTGGGACGTATTAAAACAGCGGGCAAGTGTAAAAGTATTGTGTGATCATCCAAAATCGAGTGTACGGAAATGGAACGGTAAGCACGGAAATTTCAACTTTTCGAAGAAAAATATAAATATACAATGAAGCTACATATAGCTTCCTCGCATTTTAATATTTCAGACACACAGAACACGGTGGCATGGAAACATGTATGATAATCTCCTATATACATCAAACGTGTGTGTTGTGTAACATCATCAATCATTTAAATGAACAGTTTCAGAAACATCTGCCATGCTTCCAGGATAAATGTTTTTTCTGATGTATGAATCAGCGATCACATTCAATATTAATCAGCTACCGATATAATCTTAATATAAAGAAGTGTAATCTTAATATAAATTAGTACGTACAGAAAACCAACCAAATATTTCTTATAACTCTCCCCTTTGTGATTGAGGAGTTGCTTTTACGGGTTGAGACATCAGAATTGCAGCTACCGTTTAACCCTACGTGATTGTAAGAGGCCGCTTAATTGGTTCGAATTTTTGGAGTCTATGCATCTCTTAGCATCTACAGGTGAGGTGATTTTGACCCTCCAGTGTTGCTTAAAGTTTGTAAGCCTTTCCGCTATTCCGAATTTTCGAGCATTTGACTTAAGGAACCAAAAAAGACTGTTGTAATATAAGGAGCATCGTTATATAACTATAGACCGAAACAGCATAAAAAGTACAATCTTTAATTGTAACAGAGAAATGCATTATTATTCTAAACATGAACATTTTAACATTTTATATGGACACACTCCATAACTACAGAATCCTCTGATAAAAAAACCAACTCATTTCTGGAAAACTGAACTTTACATCTGACATTAAACATCGTTTCTGAACGCAAATTATGTAATATTACCATTCCAGTGAATCACTGACTTCAAATTTGCATATTTCATTTCCCCACAGATACTGATATTTGACCTTTTGCTGCGTAGCTTTGCTAGAAGATTTTGAAGTACAGAAAAAATATTCCAAAGGAACATTCTATTATTTATCTCGTAGCGTAATCAATATTATTGATAAAATATTATCATGTATTATTACTATTATTGCATTGTACTTTATTTGTTACCCGATGAACCATTCTGCATGCAAACAATCGCTTATTTCATTAACTGTTCATAAAAGATAAACCATATACGGTAGCGATATGACCCGTAACCGTGACAAATCCGTATAATAATTATTCTTCGATGGTACGGTAATAATTTATTATGTCCATTCATTAAGGCATCTGGGAGATAAAAGATATATTATATCTGTCTATCTAGCTATAGAATAATCTATCGATCAATAAAATCGCTGATTATGATCACGACGATAGTCAGGGGTATTCATCTTCAGAAATCTTGAAGTTTATTAATCATATACAAATGTACCGTATAAAATGAATGAGACAATTAGGAATATTTATGTAGGGATAAATGTATGCCATATCGCGATTCATTACATTCTTTTACGAAGCTTACATATATGGTCAATAATTTGTTGCATATTTGTATCATTTTTTTCTGAAGACGCTCTGAAATGTTTTAAAGTTCGACCTTGTTTTATTATTGTTATCATTATTATTTGCTAAGTGATTCCATCAAAGACTCTACTGAACTTTACTTTAACATGACACCATTGAGGCACCGGACAAGAAATAGAACTGACATTTTACTATAATAATTATCTCATCCAATTTCAGAAAGGCAGTCACGCCCGAGGGATTTGCTTCTGTTACTCTTTACATCATAAGTTGGACTGCCGTCTCCGTTTACATGATGTAATAATCTTGGAGTACGTTATTTTTTAAGAACATGAACACGTAATAGTGCTGAGCTGGAGATCAAAGAATTACTCTATTGATCAACTTGTTACATGCCTTTATGGCATCACGTTTAAGCCAGCCAGCGAGCATTATGGGATTGATGCTTGTTAATGCCTGTTTGATTCACGCAGGATGAAAAAGTGGAAAAGTCTGGAATCGATCGAGGCTCGATTGATTAGCGCGCGTCTCAGAACTTGCGGACACTAGTTGCTCCAGCCGTATCTATCTATAAATGTTTTATATTTTATCTCCCCCCCCCACTCAGTATTAGCTTGAATAACTTGATATAGATTTAACTGGTGTGGTAATATATCTATGATATATAATGTGTCAAAATTTGTTCTTCCTAAGTGCTGGAATGGTAAGCGATTGATAGCTCTATGAATTATAGAGTAGAACGTTGTATTTTGGGAACTTTCCAATTTTGCAACAAGTAACAGAAAAGCGAGGCTTAGGGTTCCCTAGAGATACTTTTTATATACATTTATTGGTTGTGTAACGGCAATATACGTATGTTAACCTTGTTCAGATCATTATCTATATAAGATCATTATATGTTTATCTGAAAAATCAAATATTTATAAAAACTCAATGTTTATAACCCTTTCTACCCTAAACATCTTAAATGGACTTCAGTCTGAACAAAATCTTTAATATTTTTAGAACATTTTCAAAATAACAACTGACTGATAGCAAACAGCGCAGACCGTGATCACACGGCACCGGTTTCCGGTCTTTGCTAGTCGCATGGGTAGGTGCTTAGAAAATTATAAAAGTTTGAATCCCAAAACGATATTGAATATGATATACCCTGACCTACTCAATGGCATTTCGTTAAGTTTAATTGAACTGCTATTCAGTTAAAAAAAATGAACAGAGCAACATTTTTCCGTATATTAAAATTTAAAAAAATGAACAGAGCAACATTTTTCCGTATATTAAAATAAGACTAAAATATTAACAGAATTTTTCAATTGCTGCCATCAAAGTACGTTTAATCTCAGCTAGAATAATTTACGAAGTGATTCATATTCAGCCACTAGTTTATCTAAATATATCCCCTCCCTTGGAATAAGCAGAAAAATCAAAGTGAAAAATAACAATGCGATAAAAGTGATATTATAACTGCTTTTAACATAATACATAGGACCTAAGTTAATATATTCATTAAAACATTCCTAATGAAGTAGGCGGTGGTGCATTAATTTTATTATTTTCGTTTATTTGTAATTGAATTATTTAAGTAAACAATTTATTTTTTACAAAGATAATAGAGGCGTTGACTAACAATCAGACATACTATGTCTTCTATTCCTATTTTTGACTTCCGATATTTCTTTATATGTCTTATAAAGGTTTTTATCTAATTCTTTTTGAGTTGAAATCGAATCCGAGTAATCATGCATGTTAAAAAAAGACAATATATATTTATAAATAGTCTAACTGATATTTATCAATGAGATTTTGGAAAAAAAAATGGCATTATTCAAGAGGAAGATAAGATCTAAACTTCGATAAAAATAACTCGAAAGAAGAAAAAATTGCATTACTCCCATGAATTAAAGTACATAACGGACCTAGCTATACCCGGGTTAGTGCTATTTGTAAACAAAATAATGTAGGACCAAAATATTTGTTAAATTGTTTTGTTTGAAGTTCAGACATTTCAGAAGATATCTGTGTAGTCAAAATGATATTGTTTTTCGTGTGGGCGATATTTGCAGGCTTAAAAGCAGATAAAATACCAAAGAAACAATGTGATTATTAAGTTTTCATTAACTTATTTTTGTCAAAAGATATGCACATTTTGCTCTTTTAAATACAGTTAAATAAGTGCATGGGAATGTGTTACCTGGCAAAAGGTAGTATTATTTAAGATAAAACACATATTTTGCACCTGATACGAGTATAAGATGATACATGCAGTTTTATCGTGAAGAGTAAAAGTGTAATCCCACACAAAATAAGCCTACCATAACAAACAGGGTTTAACCTTGATAAAAATCAACTCTTAATGCAAATTTATTCCTCGGGTTAAATTAAACTTTATACATATATACAAATAGTTGATGTATCTCATTTATCGTCTGCTAAATCACAGGCGATTGCTATGTAGAGCATGTAGGACAAAACGCACCTTATTTACTATTAAAGTAAACAATCAAAAGTACATGAAAACGAATTCTTCCAAAAAAATCACACGTCACCGTCGACTGGTTTAAAAGAGACATGTCTCGTTCGATTTGCAAGTTTCCTAACTTCCTAAGTAAGGTTTATGGATTGCGCATTAGGCAAATAATGAGATCCAATTTACTTTAGTGCATATAGATGTAAACCTTCAAAAATTAGCTCATGCATATTCATGAAGATGTAAATATAAAGATAGAAAATGAACTTACTGTCTGTTAAGGTCGGCATTCTGCTCGGAGATGCTGCTCAGTTTAATCTCAAGAGCCGCTTTATCCTTGCTGAGGTCATCAATGAGTCGTCGGGCTTCGGTCATTTCTGCCTCGTACATTTGCTTGATGTGGCTTGTCTCTTTGCCCCATTTTGACCTCAGTTCGTCCAGCTCCGAACCCAGCTTTCTATTTTGAGCCTCGAGAAATCTAACTTTTTCGATATAGTTTGCAAATCTTTCATTAAGGTCCTGTAAGTCTCTCTTTTCTTTTTCTCTGTTGGTCTTCACGGATGTTACACCAGTGTTCGAGACATTGGCATACCCGCCCGGTCCCATGCCTCCCATGCCACCCATGTGGGACCCATAACCGTATTCAACGGTGCGAACGATGGAAGAGCCGCCACCGCTGCTGGATCTTAGCGGAAGTGATGATCGGCTTAGGATGTTGGAAGATGCTCGAGATCCAAAGTTTGACTTGTATGGTATGTCTTCAAGCGACTCATACCCACCGCCACCACCGCTTGAGCTAGAGGTGATCACCGTCCTTTTTTCTGTTACAGTTGACTGAGACATTATAAAGGTTTAAGACTCCGGTCTGCGAAAATAAGCACTGAAAAAAATGAATAAAGTCCAAAAATTTCATAAAATTTTAACCTGAAAAAAGCAAAAACTTCCCAAAACGAGTTAAATGTATTAAATACACTTTCACTGCAGGTAGTGTATAATGTAGATTGTAACTTAAGCTATGAATTTACTACCGATACGGTAATGGTAAAATGAAAGTAACGATTACGTTTAAGACAGCTTAAGTAAAAATAATATATAAATATATCTATCACACACTCTGCTGCTTTAACAAGTAAGTCCATATTAGGTTTAACAACGATATTTTCCAATACAAAGATAGCCAAACAGTGAATTTGTTTCAAAAATACGCATGCATATTTACTAAACAAATATCGTTGAGGTTTAATAAAATCCTACCTTCGACAAGTGTGTAAAACACAAGCTTGCTCGCTCTTTATATACTTTATAAGGCGACCATTAATGATATTTCAACCGTAGCGTTTCTATTGGCTCGCGCGGTCACGTGACGCCGATAGCTTCATGATTCAACAGGCGGATTTGAAATATCGGACAGACTGCCATAAATTAAGAAATAATTAGTTTGACAAATATTTCTGTCTTGGCAACTTATCTTTGCCAAGCCATCCTCTTAAGTAGCCGAATTTCTCGCGAGGAGAATAGCATGTTTATGAATTCTATTTGCACTTAGTCATTTTTACACAGTACGTTAGTAAGAATACGCGCCTCTGTTGACGCCCAAAAACGTATGCAAAAATGACAGTTCATCAAAAATGCGACGAGAAACAATAACACAAAACAACAACAACATTTTTATTATACTAATAATGCACTCGTGGGTTTATTTTATGCATCTGAATAAAAAAATATACAAATAAAAAACGACTTATTCTGCAGTTTTATACTTGTGCTTTCAACGTGCTGACTAAGATAAGAACGATTCTGTTTTTCTGTTTGTTTGAAAGCAATAAAACTATTTCTGGGTTTAATTCAATTCTTCAAGTATCGACTGTAAAGGAATAAATGTTTTGCAATTAGAAATGGTTTGAAGGTGTTGTAATATTGTAGGAATTGGTTTCTATTCTTCACATACATGTATTATATGTACAATCAATGTCGCCATATTTCTTAAAATTTCTAATTTCAAATGTATAAATTCCATATAACATTTTTATGTAACGTGTTTTTCTGATGATGAATAAGTATGTAAACATGCATATTTATTTACGTTTAAAACAGTTTATCCCCAACACTATAATATCAATTTTGTTGCTTTGAAATAACGTTCTAGAATAATTACTAACGTCATTAAAATGTAACGCGACATTGTCTTTAATTAATATTGAAAATTAGTATTGAAAATGTATTGTTTATGCATTTTTATTAATGTATAATCACACTATGTATGTTTATGTACTATGTACAAGTCAAAATAAAATAATGTTCTGTTCTGTTCTAAAATTTATACCAGAGATGTAGATTACATGTTATCTTTGTTTCTGTTTATAATTACTTATTTATGTGCTATATGAAAGTTTGATAAGACAAATAAGACGTAATTAGGTAAAGGACTGGGTAGTCCTATTGCCCGCACTCTTTTGAATATATGTAATTTTGCTTATAGCATAATGATGAATTTGTTTTTAAGTTATATGTAAAGTAGCTGCAATAATTATTATCAAAACTGCTAAAAGAAAAATAAATAATATAATAACTATTTTTTTTTACTTTTGAGTAAATCAGGTTTTCTTCTTGCTGTAATAAGTGAATATGTGGTTAAGGAATATGGATTTAACTGCAGCAAATATGTTTTTATATTCAATCACAATTTTGTATGTAAATGTGAATGATTGAATTAGCATGTTTTTGAAATATAGAACAAATGAAAAATTGAATAAATAAATAAAATAAATAAATAAATAAATAAATGATTGAATGAATGAATGAATGAATGAATGAATGAATGAATAAAATAAATAAATAAATAAATAAATAAATGAAACCTTAGCATGTAAAAACTGTTGAGACAATGAAGACGATGTAAAGTTACATTTTATTTAAGTCGTTTTGTTTTGTAAAATTGAAAAGACAAATACGGCCTATGCTATAAAATGTAGATGCATCACATGTTGTTATTAATTAATTTATATTAAATGTATTGATTAATTGATTGTAAATGTAATTTAACTGTTAGTTTAAACGGCGGCCACGCGTTCGTCATATAAGACCAGTGCAGACTGCCCTTTTGATATTCAATCGGTTCAAATTTTAAAAATTTACCAGAAAGGATAGAAATTGAAACAAAAAATGGACAAGCCTGTGTAAAATACTGAGCGTTGTAAAGGTGGAAAACTATTTTAAACCAACATCGATTTTATCTCAATTATTTGCTGCCTATAAAGACATAACATATAAAACCTATTTATAGAGAAGTTAAGTTAAAGAAACTTCTATGTTGTAAGGGAAAACAGAGTTTTATTGAACCATAGGAACAAAACAATTAGAAAGGACATTAAAAAATCCATCATATATGATGAAAAATGTTTTTTTGTTACTTTTTGTTACAAATAAAAGCACCTTCACAAATTATCATATACATGTGACTGCATTTACTTAAGGTTGTTTTACTATTATTCATATATCATATATACTCATAACACGTATTTGGACGGGTAATATTTCACTGTCTTTGACGTCATCTGTATAACAAAAAACAAACTAAGGCAAGCCGCGGTTAAAACACTTCAGGCAATATTTGCGTTTTTTTTTCATTCTTACTAACATAATATTTCAGAGAAAAGTAACACCCATTTGATGTTATATGATAATTCCTGTGTTTCATAAAATATAACTATGACTTATACATCAATAATTTAATGTTTTTTGTGCTTTTTGTTTAGACCATATATATTGTCATATATATAGTAACGTGCTGGCAAGATGTTAAAATGACCAGTTAGTATGACTATATCTATGTTGTTTTCAGCTTTCATAATTATATACAAGCGTACAACAAAATCTAATTAACCAGATGACGTCTGTGCGAAAACGAGTATTTATCTGTTGTTTATACTAAATACAATGTCGCCAAGTTTTCTGAACAAATGAAATTAAATTAGATCAACTAACTTGAGCTTGATTTAAGTTTTTTTGTCATAAAACAATTATTGTGAAAACATTACAGCTTCAATCATTTTTTTCCATTATTTGATTATGGAGGATTATCAAGATAAGTGCCCATCAACACTGATGTCCCGTTCACAGATCCTGAAATAAAATGGAACCGATGCGTAATGTTGAATTTTGTATGACACGTTGAGTAGCTGTGAATAACTGCTAAACAACCCTAAACGTCAACGTGCCAACCGGAGAACATCCCGAGCACTTTTTGACTTACAGGCGACAAACGAACGAACGAAAGAACCAACCAACCAGCCGACCGACCGACCAACCAACCAACCAACCAACCAACCAACCAAACAAACAAACAAACACACTGACCAAACAAGAATTTCCTTTTCACAATGGATCAATGGATCATCTACAATTTTAAGGAAATGTTCTCAGCACAATCTTGGCACCTGAAATGCATCGATTGCTGTTATAAATATCCTATTTACCAATAACCTTAAAGACTTAATCGAGCGTGGGCGTAAATGAACATTACTTAAAATAGCTAAATTGAAGATGCTAGGCTATCATCAGAGATAAAAAACAACTTTTGAAAGCCTTAAATACAGGAGGATCTTAAAATAACTGATATCGCATAATTCGGTGTTTCCATCTATGAAGTTTGTACATAAATACCAGTTATGTCTTGCGGGAAATTTCCTCAAGGAGCTTGCAGACATCGTACGCCTTAGTAAACTGTCAGAACCAGAAGAAGAAAAAATCGTGTCCAGACAAATTATTTTGGGGCAACAATGTACCTTCTTTGTCAAATACATTGAAACAGTTGTCAATTCAATTTAATTATATGGACTATTTATTTGTATAGACGAGTTCAGAAAGTATATGTACCTTTAGGAGCTTACTAGGGTATTGGCAAAAAATACCAAATAGATACGGGTACCGAATTCTATATATTAATTTTTTTAGGACAAATTCCTGCATTTAACTGCTTACTTCTTAATGTTTTCTACTATCCAGGTACCCCCTCCGTGGTCGAAGGGTTAAGAGTCGATGACTTATAATTCAGTTACCTCTCTGGCGTGGGTTCGATCCCTGGGAGATGCTTTGGTAGTTTAGCGCGGAGGAACGTAGTCTTGTACTGGTGTAACTCTCCAGGAACGATGGTTTTATGACTGAAATACTGTTGGGAAAAGACGTAAAATGAAACAAACAGACTAAAATACACTGCTCATAAAGTGAACAATATGTTATATTAATTATGTTTCTTCCCGCTCTTGGAATCAAGTTGATCTGTTAGTCGTCAAAAGCATTTAAAAATTGCATTTTCCATTTAATCTATTTACACAAAAGCTGTATATTTAAGATATATTCCAGTGAATTACTTCAATAATTCAGTTCATCTTGTAACATGGAGAAAAAAATACATATATACTTTGGTCAGAGTAGAAGACGTTCTCGCATGTTATTGATAAATCAATCACTATAATTATTCACGGTTCCATGATATTATATCTACATGTACATAAATTAGCCTCTAGGAAATCGATTACACCATACCTTTTGTAGAAGTATCGCTTGCTGAACTGGAATTAATTGTTGTTTCTTTTTTTTCTTTAATTGCTTCTAATACTCTATATCTCAATATAAATTGAATAGAAGAAGCTTATAAAATTGTAAAAGTGCCGATCAATAATTGTTATAATGCTTTGAAAAGTGCAATATGACATTTACTGGTTCTGAATATTGTTTAATTAAGCATTTAATGTCACGTGAGAAATACTGCAATATATCTAATTATTTTGAAATACTTTGTCCGTTGAGCATTTCGTTGTAGAAACATTGCAAATAAGGAATTTTGCAATTTTCAAAGATTAAATTAGATGTAGCATAAGCAAGATTAATAACAATATGCATTGGTGCAGATGACAAATGCAATAATACTTTGTCATTCGGTTGTGAATTTTATATAAAGCAACCGAAACTAACTTTTGACTATTGCTTTCGGCGCCAGAGCATTGCGTTTTAACAAAAAATGATTACATTTGTGGTTGTACAGTTGTATATCTTCGAAATCCTAAGGAAACACGTTAAAAGTTATAGATAACAATAGTTTATTAATAAAATAATTTATAAAAACTTGATATGATCATATAAGAACATTATCTGAGCGTGTGTTTTCTTTAAATGATTGCGATAGTAACAGAGAAAAGAACGTGACATGAATCAAATAAACGTTTGATGAGTTATTTACTACATTACTACATTAAATATACGTAACGAGCTCATTATCATAGTTTAAATATTATAAAAAGGTGTACTATCAATTAAGGAGATAGCCCTATAGCTAAACAAAATATCTCTTTTTTCCAAAACAAATGAGTCGTATACCCTTTGGTAAAATAAGCTTGTTTCGCAAAGGTGAAACTGTCATTTCATTGACTAAAGATATTGTGGGACAATCATGCTAAGTGCATTTACAGTACAACAATACAGGTAAAGCAAGTAGCAAGAAGACGTTTGAAATTGCTAAATAGTCTTTTTTTCATTTGATCAACATAGAAAATAATTTTAATAGAAAAACAATTAAAATAATGCATCATGAAATTTTATAACAGAGCCTAGCAAATTAGTATTTAAACTGTTCTTTCTTTCCAAATCATCTTCAAATAATAGGTCAGTCACAGCAAATAATGGCACAGAGACTTATTTTCCTTCGTAAATGCATCTTTTAAAGATAGAAATGTTTACTGCTTATTATTATCAATGTTTCACATACTTAAGCCTCTCATTAGATATTAAAAAATATTTTGAACTAACAAACAGATGGATGGCTCGTAAAACACTCATGTAAATTGATTGCTCAAAATCGTCCATTAAACCGTTTTAAACTTTAATCCCATCAATGACATAAGGACATTTCATGTAAGGAAGAATCTATTATGTTAGCATACAGAATGCTGAGCTGGTTCTACTTGGGTGCCCGTAGGTGCCTGAAAAAATCCCATGGATCATTCTCCGCCAGTAAAGCTGGGAATAGGCAATATGACCTTCAAACTGTTGGTGTGGCTTAAAACCCAACTAAACAAAACAAACAAACACACATATTTATCTTGAGTGGATGAATGCTTAGAGCTTATTTGAGGAGCTCCATAATCCGCATTACATGCTAATTAAGCCCAAGGACAGTTCAAATACGTTATTATTGTTCTAGATGCAGGCGCTAATAATTTAGCTTATTCCCCCTGCAATGATATTTCTTCAGTTTGTTGGTCCATAAATAACTGCCAATCAATCAATAAATCCGCACTTATTTTAATACAATCTGGGGTTATAAATGATTGTTAATTAACTGTCTGTTTTCTTCAGCGGTTTGGTCGAGGGGTTAGAGTCGATGACTTCTAATCCAGTTACCTCTCTGGCGTGGGTTCGATCCCCGGGAGATGCTTTGGTAGTTTAGCGCGGAGGAAGGTAGTCTAGTACTGGTGTAACTCTTCAGGAACGATGGTTAGGAAACTACCCGCCTATATGACTGAAATACTGTTGAAAAAGGCGTAAAATGAAACAAACAAACAAACAAACAAACAATCTTCAGCGGTTGCTTTTATTTCTAGATGTAGATTAGTCACTTTGTATGTCTGGCCTTGAAACATATCGACCGACCACTAGAGTTTCTGATATGAGCTGCAGCAGTTAAGTCAAACATGTCTGTCAAGAAAGTGTACGTTTATATACGAGTACAACCGACGTATACTTGCCACTTCACCAGAAAAGTGTTTGAACCATCTGACGGCATACAGAGAAAGTTACAATCCTGGACCATTAGTACATTGACCATCAGTCTGTTATATCTTACTACAATAATTCAAGAGATATGATTATAAAGCTTTGGTACACTTCTTGTTCGTGAGTCTTGTACATTAGCCAATATTAGTTCTTATCATTTTATTTATTACACACCCCTTTAATTCCTTTCACCGCCATTGTGTTCACTCCCTATTTTTAGTTCGGTGCCTTCTAGGTGCCCTGCTAATTTGACTGGATTGTGTCGTGGTTGCGTTCTGTGAACGTTGCATTGGCTTGTTGATCTTATTTTCATTGTTTTTCTTCTATTGGTTGGTACATTGTAGTAGTCTGACGCTTACGTCACTGAAGTCATTGACGTAAATATGCCAAAAACAAATTCCATTACGCAAATTCAGCGACGTATAATTTATTTACATACTCATTCAAGCTTTAAAGACGTGACATCGGTTTAGAGGTCCAATCTATAGACTATTTTAACTTCCAGAAGGGCCAATGAAAGAAGTACCATCTTTTTTAAAAATATATTTTGGCAAATATAATTTTTATAATAAGGTGTCATTTTGACATTGTAAAGAAAATATATGTGGATTTTTATTTGTATATATGACGAAATATGCGAATTGGTGCCTATTTATTTTCTTATTTTGACAAGATACATTAAACTTCCTTTATTTGTTCAGCTAAAAATCTGAAAAAGAAGAGATCGCTCGAAACCAAGGAAAACAAGTAGGTGCAACATATTTCATGCCCCCTAGCACCGTCTTAAGCAATATTCAATTTTTAACAAAATAAAGTAATGGAGTCAAAGATCCCGAATGACCAGAAAAATAAAACGACACTGATACGAAGCGCACATTTTCGCACCTTTACATTAATTGTGTTCATTAAATTCTACTATTTATCATAGAGTACCAATTATATGTTCTTTTTATATTGCTGACATTTATAACGACATGTCTATGTGATCAGTATAGAACCAATCAAGTCGATAACGATAATGAACGCCTTTTTTGGTTGGGTTTTAAGTCGCACCGTCACTGTAATGCATATGGTCACCCTAGCGTTATTCAAAGCAAAGCTGTAAGGGGTAAGTGATATATAGTCAACCAATTAGGGCATACCACTTTGACCGCACTTGCAATATAGTCGCATTTTTCATTATCTATTAATTGCAAAGCAGAAAAGCATATAATTGCAAAGAAAATAGTATAATAATTACCTTTCCCGCAACCAGACAGACAAATTGAAGCAGCATCATAAGAAATTGCGTGTGCAATGTTAATATACCGTGTAAAACTGTAATAAACAACATTTCTTTAGGAAATGTGCAAAGCATGATAAAGTTAACAAGAGAGTTGACGTTTTCAAAAATAACAGTTAAGTGTTGTTATTTCATTCCGGTATTTCGGGATAATTTATTCCAATACTTCATGGTAGTATAGATTGAATACTGTTTTAGACGGTGCTAGAGGGCGTACAAAATGTTGCATCTTTTAATATCCCGTCATAATAAGACATTAACGAGCTTTCGTTTGCGATGTCCTAGGTCGTTATATCATTCCTGTATTTCGGGATCATTTATTTTAATACTTCATAGTGTTAATGATTTAACACTGTTTTAGCCGGTGCTAGCGGGTGTGTAAAATGTAGCATCTTTTATATCCCCCATAAACACACATACGAGAGCTTTTTTGCGGTGTCTAAGGTCAAAGATATAATCGGCTTTTTGTTATTTGTAAAAAGTTACTTTTCAAAAAGATATATTCGCTTGAATTACTGATTTCGCTGATAAAATAATGAAAGACAATGTCATTACTATTTTCAAATAATTTTTAAAGGTACATTTTTGTCGCACCATTGTATATGCAATCATGAAAGGAAAGGATTTTCCCAAAGGCAATGGACACGTCAAGATAACAAAGTGAGTTATGTCCACATAGTCTAATGACCCGCATAGATCACCAGAGCTAGTTTACATTTGCACACCTGACAGAGAACGCTTACTGCTTATCCATAATGTTATCTGAAGAGTATAGACGTGTTTTATTAATTATTATAAACAGACAGATATCATTGAGTCGTATTTATAAAGATATTCTTTTATTTTATGAAAGATGACGTCATCTAATACTTCAAATAAACGTCAAACGTTAATATCTAGCAACGCAATCTGATTGATCGGTTTGTTGTCATTTTATCAAAGTCAATATTGTTTCCCAAAGCAATATGTTTATATCAAATGACTGTGTTACTATGATTAATAAGCCCTTCAACTGTTAACATAATAATAAGAACTGTTACAGTATCCGTTCTTAGATACAGTAATATCATCAACAACAACAACAACAATAACCTGAACGTTATGATACCATGTTGTTCAACATTATAACCTCATATCAAAAAATAAAGTTTTAAGCATATTTCATTTCAAATCGAGGATGTAACAAATATTACTTATTAAATAGTGTTTGCTCATTCGTTTCTGAGGCATAATGTGCTGTTAATTAGTTAATGCCCTTCCAAATTAGCTCAGTGGAGAACACAAGCTCTACGGTCCTTGGATTTTTTATGTACCATGTGGAAACCTTGGCACTTATTCATGACGATTCGATTGACTATAGTATATAAAACGCCGATCATCTTTGTCATTATCACCAAACATACACAATGATACAAAAGGAAAGGAAATGAAACGAAGTTATTTGATACGTGACTATCATCTGATATACAGGATTTGATTTTCACTGCAAAGAATCAGTTTAGAATATTGCTTAGAACTTTTCGGCATTATTTTGGCGGCTATTGCCTGGCATGTGCTTCCATTTTAAACCTTTCTTGCCAAAAATTTTTGTTTTAATGAGAAGATCATTTTCCTTACGTAGTCAATGGCAAAACATAAAATCAGCTAAAAAGATAAATCAAGACATAATTGAATAGGTAAAAATGCAGACTTGGATTGATTAAGTGGGTTCATAGGAAAAATGTTCCAAATCTCTCAAAGCCAACCACCTAGCACTGACTCAAAATGTTTTCATCAAAGGTTTACCTAAAATATTTGTAACATTTCATAAATCCAGTATGATAATAAGGCATAAACGTGAGAGCAAGGATTGACAAAGCAAAGGCAACGTTAACAGGACGCAGCCAGCCCCACCCTCCCGACACAAATCAGCCATAACAGCAGGGCACCCAGAAGGCACCAGAAAAGTTAAATTCGAAATTCTTGCACTTGCTTCGTGAAATGAGTTCTCCAAATACAAAATATTGCAATAATCCATGCTTAGTCCTGGAATTAATCTTTGGGACAACTACAGTCTGAACCTTTCCTGAAAAATTGAAAAGAAATAACGAATAGAAATCTAGCTTTTGCATGAAATCACCCAATTAATCTTGTTATATCGATTACAGTATGACATTGTGCTTATAATTTCATTGTTAAATCGATTACAGTATGACATTGTGCTCATAGTTTCAATGTCAAGTTAAGCTGAATTGATAATATATATATCAAAAGATTGACTTTTACAATGGTGATTGACCAACAGCTGTTGATGCAGAAAAATGTTTAGAATAAATTATAGATATAATTAAATATTAAAAGACTGCCCGACTTTTTTTTTTATAAAATGAACGTCTCTTTAAATCTATGGTTTTAAGTCGATATACAAAGTTGCTCTATCACTTTTCCTCCTTGCATTTCTATCTATAGGTAACTGAAACCATCCCTAATCAATCGATAACATCTTTGAAATTAGCTGTGCCAGCTGAAAATGATATTAATAAATAAATGACATGTTATTTCCGGAAATAACTTCATTTTAATGAAATAAATTAATAACAAATATCATGTGCTGGTCAGCAGTGCGCGTTTCTAATTGTGGCGACATGACATTTATAGGTAGTCGGTATGGTTCAATCAGTAAGCATCAGTGCATTTAAACAATGACTTTTTTAAAATTGTTTTCAAAAGAGATGTCCTTTGGGTGTTTCGTTCGTGAAGCTGCACGGCTAATGTCAATTATTTTGAAAGATGAAATCAAATGATCCTAACAAACAATGTACACATTTCAAACCAGTTTTGAAAACGTGCAATCACACTTTAGTTACCCTGTTAGTTAAAATATAAGTAAACTGAGCAGCTTTGTAAATTTTGCATTGGTATATGCTTTGAACATTGAAGCATTGCGTCTGAATTATGAAATATCCATCACATTTGCATGTGCGATGGTCAACGTATTGTAATGTGTAAAAAGAGGAATACAAACTTTGTAGTAAATGTAAAATGAGAACAAATTAGAGAGAAACGGAACCCTAAAGAACGCCTAATTCTGCAACATTTTAAATATTAAACGCTCGGTTTGACTGAGTCTGTTCATCGACGGTAGTCGTAATTGCAATCTATTGTCCATGTCCTCCTAGCACCGACTTAACTATAGTCAACATTCTAATATGAAATTGTTAAATTTTGAAGTGAGAATCATCACAACAGCTTTTAATAAAGTATTACATATTAAATTGTTGACCTCAAACTGAAATGTGCAATGTTGTTTTCCTCTCCTTTAATTTTGTACCTATTTAGAAAAGTGAAAAAAAAACAATTATAGTAATGATTGTTTAAATAACAATAATGATTAAAATTGTTTTAAGTCATGCAATATTACGATATTAAGTCATCAAAGAGAATAACAAATTTGCTTTAACTCCCAGAGATAACAAACGTTTTGTCATAACCACGGATACATGGCAAAAAAAAAAAAAAAAAAAAACAACGTCAAAAATGAATCTAAACTTTCATATAAAGGTGAAATATATTGCGTTATATTCACGCGTCTGCGCATTGTACTAAAAGGGTTAAATCAATCGTTAACGAGCTTTAATGAAAAAAAAATATAAAAAGACGATTTTGACAAATGAGATCTCTTTAGAACAAACCGGGTAATAAAAAAATTGTTCTGTCCAACAAAGAAAACAAACACACAAAACAAATATTGAGAATATATTTAAACAGCACATTGTCTCATTTGCAACAAGTAAATAGCTATATCTTAGGAAATTTATGTTACAACAGTGTGGACTGTCACATGGTTTGTGACGTCATGACTGTCCTATCGCTGGCAGACAAAAAGGTAAACAAAGCGGAAAATTTGAAGATTTTTACATTTAACTTTTATCAGAAGTATTTCTGCCTAGTGCGCGTCCTTGTACCTCTAAATATTCCTTCATTTACTCAACAACTAAATTTTGCTATCGTAGCTGTGGTATCATTACCTAAAAGTTATTTCTTCACAATTCACGAATGCAGCAAAGTGTTACTCATTGTAAGAAAATATAAAAACAATATCTGAAGCGATATTTTATCAATCTTTCATAGGACCAAATCGCATATTATACTTTTCCCAAAATATGTTTTGTTTCATTTTTAACGGAGAACTTATATGATGACTGATATAAAACTATTTTGGGCCTATGTGAGACAGGAAGGTTACATTCATTATTGACATATTATGCAAGGAAATATATCTCAAATATATCTCAAATTGAACTGTAAGTTACTAAAATTGATTTTAGATTGTCAGTCAATCGATAAGTCACTGATGCTACAGGCTGAAATTACTGGCTTTTTTATTCTCTAGGACTTTAATCATTTGATGTATTGATTTGAATGCCGCTCTCAGTTTCTGCTTTTGAACTCCTGTAATAGGTGATGGCCTGCTTCAGTCATTAAATCCAATATGGCTCATCTGAGCTTATCAAAATGAAAATATGGAGTAATATTTCGCCGTAAATAATGCAACTTACATAAGTACGCAAAACTATTACACGTTCTTTTAATATGAAGAAAATATTAAAATGACAACATGCATTGAATGGCATTATATAACGCTTACAGACTGAAATTGATGGTGGCTGATTTGTGCCATGTTATATTTTGCTCCGCGACATGCCACCATGAATTTTTTTGGTATAATCACCATGTCGTAATTTTGTGTTTTTGCCTGGCGTCCTGCGTGGCAAAAGTGGAAGGATAAAGGGGTCACTTTGCCATTTTTTCGTGTTGTTTTTCTCTGGCGCCCAACGGAGTAAATACGAAATCAGCTACCATAGAAAGTATACTTGTGAATGATAGATACTATAAAAGTAAATCTATTTATTATTATTTTCAACGCCCTCGATTGCTTATCCCATTCCGAGAATTGTTTACCAAGGTGAAAAGTAAGACAAAGTAAGAATAACATATATATTTTAAAAGTTCATGAAAGCAGATATAAGCTTTATGACATTTACGTTAGGAACAATTATCTTTTATATACATCAGGTGAAATCGTGCTGTTATGTAATATTTCCAATCAAGCGCGGAGATGCAAATTATAAATGCCAGACGACATATTCTATATCAAAAAACAGAGCACGGAGATAATCAGTGCATTTTCTTTTGTTCTTTTTCCACAACATGTACAAATCTAGGACACTCAAGCTTTGGTCTTTTATTTTCAAAGAATGCTTAGATTCCCTGGGCACTTGGACTCAAAACAGGAGAAAACATCATAAACGAAACCCGATACGTTATACATGTACATGTTGTATCTAAAGATAAAGGGTATGTAGAAAGAATGTATCAAATTATGTAAACATGTCCTAAAACTCGGACTAAAACCTTTCGTTTTGTAATATTGCATGTATTCTCTATTCGTTTGGACTCTAAGATTAAACAGCCAAAATGGTAAATTCCAAAAAGTTATAAAGTGAATAATATTTTGGCTGATAATTAATAAATACTTGCTATTTGAGTCTAGAAATTAACTACATAAAGAGGCATCTTGTCATTGTGAATAGTTTTATCAGATGGATAATTTTGTTTACAAAGGTATGTTTTATACATACTGTGACACCATGACCGAATGGTTATCGCTGCGGACTAAATAAGCTATCTAAGGATTGCCAGCCGCGTGGGTTCAAAACCCGAAAATAGCAAGAAATGTTAAACTCATTGCTCCATATTAGTTTGTTCAAGGAACAGATTCAAGAATATGTCTTTAAGCTTATAGCTTCCCATGCAATCGAACTTAAATTCAGAATAATCTAAGGTTCGCTAGCCACAACAGTTCAAACCCTATAAAGAGCAAAACGCTTAACTATCATTTGTTAGCACTGGTTGGCTCCAGGAACTAATTTAAAAGAATGTCTTTAAGCTTATAGCTTCCTTCACAATCGACTAAAATAATTTATGTATCTATTGAAAAGTATGTTTTGCCGAGGCTTATCATATCATAAGAAATCTTGCATGTGACTCTAAATAGTGACCTGGTATGATAACAGTCTACCAAATAGATCGTTTACAATTCCTGTTCGTAAAATAGAAAAAAACGGAGTTCTTAAAGAAGGCCCGAAACACACCAAAAGTCAACATCGTATTTCCTAGTAAGCAGTGTTCACTAGACTAACCGACAGAGATCAAAATGCTATAATAGAAAATAGAATATTTCAAAGCAAACCTTTATCACAACAAGAGTATACAAAGTGATATGTTAAACATTTACTAATTTAAACGATAAAATCTTTTGAGTCTGTAAAACAAAATTGCAATAATAATAAGCTTGCAGAATGTAAGAAGTATATATGGAAAAGGTTCTGGTCTAGACAGCAATTAATCAAATTTAGAATTTATTCTTCGATAACGGAATGCAGTTTTATCTAGGAGAATGATTTATTGACGCCTGTTGTACATTCGCAACCTTTGCATGTATGTTTGGATACCAAACATGTATAACTATAGCAAAACTATTGCCATGCCACTGAAGCTACGGTGTTAATTTACTCTGTCACAGTTCCATGCAACATGTATACTATATACAACCCGCTTAATCGATATTTCACTTATTACACGTGAATCGCCTGTTGAAAGTTATCCGATTGTTGGTTCATCACAACATTGGATTTTATTCAAAAGATAAGACTACTTAACCTTGAAAATTATCGATTTAACCTAAAGTGCTGCTCTAAATGGTGCCTAATGATATTACTTCATTGGATAAGGACAGGTTTTAGCGCTTTAACATCATTTCAAGTACACATTTCTGCAGCCAATATTTAAGGAGAAATGACAATGTTAAAGTCTTTTGTTGTCCTGTATGGTTCTTTAATGACAAACGACTTTTAAATAGTTTTACCTACTGACATAATTAACATCAAACGCCTTATATGAACATTTGACATCGCAACGGAATGAAATAAGGTGAGATCGGCTACAGCCCAAACATTTATGTATATAAAATTTATTATATATGAACCGAAGAATATAGTGTTGGCAATTTTTGTTTGATGTTCTTAACGTTTGACATCTGTTTGTTTTCTCTCTATTCTTAGCATGCTGGCGACGATTGAATTTACTTACACTACAAGTGCAGGTCAAGATCAGACGGCATATTGCTATCCCGTCAGTTCTAATTTGAAAATTTTCCGTAAAATAATGAATGATTTGTCCAAATAGAAAGATGGGTAAAATCAGTTATGATATTTAGCGGGATAAGATAAAAGTATTTCGAATCTTTATGGGTAAAACAAGGCACGAATGGGCACTTGCGTAGAATCAGCAAATATGTAAAACATATTCTTATCTTAAAGATTCGTGCCTGAAATAATGCACGGACGGGCACCTGAGGTTTACCTTCGTCAGTAAAGTTTGAAAGTCACCATATGACCATATGACAGTGTTAACGCAACGTTAAAGCTTACAACATAAAAATAGAAGAAATGTCTTTCTTCTGGATGCGACAAAATGACTTCCACTGTTATAGAATAATGTGACCAATACATAACACAACTTTTTAATTTAATAGTGATAACTAACGATAAAAGTTGTTGAAAAAATGACTTTATTTGAAACATATTCTTAATTATATTGCTACAAATTCAATGCTCCGAAATAACCAATGAATCGAAATAAGCAATTTATCGAAATAAGCATTGTGTCGAAATAACAAAAAACACATCAAACATGTCTAGACGCTAGACAGATCAAGGGTGTTGCATAATTGTGCCTTCGCGTGCGCAATTCTTATATTGCATGTACAGATGAGAAAATATGGTTTCTCACATTAGGCGTGTGCATATAGCTATGGTATATATATATTTCCTAATAAAAGCTAACGTTTTGAAAGCGGCTTATAATATAACTGGGAGACTCAGTGCAAAAATGCCAATACGTTTGCATAATTGATTATTGCTGAATTTGCATTTTTGATATTGTAGATAAATTGTTATATCCAACGACACAATCTCAAATATGCATTCGTGTGAATTCGAGTTTGCAAAAATGTTTCACATTACGGCAATGCTGGCAGATCTTGGTCTTCACTGGTCACATGGGTAGAAATCAGTTACCTCCAACAGGTTAAAGGTTCATTCGACTATTTTCTTGTTATTATTACTTCTATTTATGTTGTTGTTGTTTGCCGTTGTTGTTCATTTGAAAACTTTACTGTGTATAAATTTTCATTTATGGAAGAGAATAATTCGCACATTACATAAACATGTATATTGCTTTATATATAAAGGAAGACAATTTTGCAAACTTGACACTGCATGACAAAGTTTAACCTCAATCAAGACAGGAAGCCAAGTAAAATAATAAACCATTAAGTTTCTTGATGAAATTGCATTAAAAATTGTTTAAACATGATGTTGCCATAAATGTTGATGAAATCTAATTGGTGGAATAATGTGTCCCTGTGCATGTCCAATAGGAAAATTTAAAATACCCCATGCGAAATTATGAAACACGCTTAAAGAGACTCCATTGACGATTTTTTTTAACATTAAAGAATTTTTCGATTTTTGTATACTATTTGATGCAGGTATGGTCCAATCATTCGTCCACTCTGTTTTTTGCAGAATAGTCATTTAAATGATCTAGTAATTAAAAAACGTATAACATTTTTAACTCGTATCAATCGGGTTACAAAAACCACAGAAAAAATGATCAGGGGATATTTTTTTATTGCTTATTGCCTCCGTTGATCTATATTAGAGTTCCGAATATTATGGACCTCAGTGAAGTTCTTTTAAAAGAAGCAACGGATAAGCCAGTTTTTGAAGAGTTTATGAACAGACTTGGAACAATAAAAGAACATTTTGATACAGCTTTACAAAGACGTGAAACAAGTTGTAGAATCTATCTTACAATCATGATAAAACACCATCGATTTTATTTTCATTATCTTGCAAATAAGATTATCATCATGTCTTGTAATTGATTGAAAGCATTCTCCATTTCATCGCAATTACTTTATATTCCATCAAAGGGAATTACATAAATGATGCATTTGCTGCAACTTGCCAGACAGATAAAGTAAAGCCTAATGGTTCATTGGCGTGTTAATATGATTATCATTGTGCATATGCCATTGTGTTAAAAGCTTCTGCATAGAAATGTGTACCGATCACGGGTGTTTTCTAAAGACAGTAAGGATGCATGCCAAAATGACTTTTGTTCAGGCTCAAGTTTATCAATGTTTCCATAGAGAAAAAGTGCAGCAACGTCATCGCATCTGTTTTATTGACTCTTGAAATGTGCAGCAATAATTGCAAGACAAAGCCAATATAAAGTAAATATGAGCGTCATTTTATAACTTAATCTTTATCGCTTTGAAAAACTTGATACGTCGTAAAATGGAAACCTTGGTAGCAAAATTCATTATGTCAATATAATTTAATCACATGGCTCTGTTCAAAGTTTGCATTTAAATGTTCCATTATGTTATAAAGTGGCTGAATGTAGGCAGTGTGCAATTTGATGTTCATTTTTGTCGCACCATTCGGTATGTTATCATGAAAGGAAAGGATTTTAAAGGCAATGGACACGTCAAGATAACAAAGTGAGTTATGTCCACATAGTCTAATGACCCGCATAGATCACCAGAGCTAGCTTACATTTGCACACCTAAGTTTTAATGACAGAGAACGCTTACTGCTTATCCATAATGTTATGTGATGAGTATAGAAGTATTAATGTTATTGATTATTATAAACAGACAGTTATGCTTGAGACATATCTATGAAGATATTTTTTTAAAGATGACGTCATCTGTGACTTCAAACAAACTTCAAACATTTATATTTAGCTTGATCTGTTTGTTATCATTTTATCAAATAAATTAATAATAAATACCATGTACTGATCAGCAGTGCGTGTTTCTAATTGTGGCGACATGACATTTATAGGTAGTCGGTATGGTTCAATCAGTAAGCATGCATTTAAACAATGACTTTTAAAATTGTTTTCAAAAGAGATGTCCTTTGGATGTTTCGTTACAGAAGTTGCACGGCTAATGTCATTTTTTTTGAAAGATGAAAAAAAAATCTTGTACACATTACAAACCAGGTTTGAGAACGTGCACTCACAGTTTGGTTGCCCTGTTAGTTAAAATATAAGTAAACTGAGCAGCTATGTACATTTTTCATTGGTATATGCTTTGAACATTGAAGCATTGCGTCTTAATTATGAAATATCCATCACATTTGCAAGTGCAATGATCAACGTATGGTAATGTGTAAAAAGAGGAATACAAACTTAGTAGCAAATGTAAAATGAGAACAAATAAGAGAGAAACCGAACACTTAAGAACGCCTAATTCTGCAACATTTAAAATATTAAACGCTCGGTTTGACTGAGTCTGTTCATCGACGGTAGTCGTAATTGCAATCTATTGTTCATGTCCTCCTAGCACCGACTTAACTATAGTCAACATTCTAATATGAAATTGTTAAATTTTGAAGTGAGAATCACACACAACAGCTTTTAATAAAGTATTACATATTAAATTGTTGACCTCAAACTGAAATGTTCAATGTTGTTTTCCTCTCTTTTAATTGTGTACCATTTAGAAAAGTGAAATAAAACCAATTATAGTAATAATTGTATACATAACAATAATAATTAAAATTGTTTAAAGTCATGCAATATTACGATATTAGATCACCAAAGAGAATAGCAAATTTGCCTTAATTCCCGGAGATAAACAAACGTTTTGTCATTACCACGGATACATGGCAAAAAGCTACTAAATTGAATCTAAACCTTCATATATTTAAGATGAAAAATAATGCGAGATATTCACGCGTCCGTGTATTGTACTACAAAGGTAAATGAAACAATTAATAGCTTTAATGAAAAAAAAAATGAAAAAGATGATTTTTGTTAAGACAAACCGTGTAAGAATATAATGTTTCTGCTCAAATAAAGAAAAAAATACTGTGAACAGAACTGAACAGCACATTGTCTGAAATGCAAAAAGTAAAACGATATATCTTTTGGAAATTTATGTTCATTAAAAAATTATGATCTTTGGAAGTTATCACGTGACAAATATAAATCTATCAAAACAGTAAGGAAATAAAAAGAACTGCATTTTCCATCAAAATATGTTTGGTTTCTTTTTTAACGGAGAACTCATGATGACTGATATAAAACTATTTTACATCTATGTAAGACAAGACGGGCACCTTCATTATTGCCACATATAGCTAGGAAATATGTCGCAAATATATCTCAAATTGAACTGTAAGTTTCTAAAATTCTATATCAAAAACAGAGCACGGAGATAATCAGTGTATTTTCTTTTGTTTTTCTTCCACAACATGTACAAATCTAGGACACTCAAGCTTTGATCTTTTATTTTTCAAAGTCTGCATACATTCCCTGGGCACTTGAACTTAATATTTTTAATCAAAACAAGGAGAAAAAAAATCATTAACGAAACCCGATACGTTATACATGTACGTGCTGTATCTTAATAGAAAAAATGTATCAGATGATGTAACATGTCCTAAAACGCAGGCTATAACATTTCAGTTTCTATATATTGCATGTTTTCCCATAAGATCAAACAGCCAAAAGATAAAATTCTAAACAGTTACTACCCTTGAACAATATTTTGACTGATATATAATTAATAAATACTCGATATTTGAGTCTAGAAATTAACTACAAAAAGAGGCATCTTGTCATTGTGAATAGTTTTGTCAGATGGATAATTTTGTTTACAAAAAGTATGTTTTATACATACAGTGGCACTAGGACCGATCTGGTTAACGCGTCGGACCAAATAAGCTATCTAAAGATTGCTAGCAACGTGGGTTCAAAACCAGAAAATAGCAAGAAATGTTACACTCATTGCTCCGTATTGGTTAGATTTAGGAATGATTCGAGACTGTGTATGTAAGCTTATAGCTTCAAAAACAATAGAATTTGAATATATTCTGTATAATCTAAGGTTCGCTTGCCACAATTGTTCAAACCCCATAAGGAGCAAAACGCTTTACTATCATTTCTTAGTACTGGTTAGCTTCAAGAACGCATTTGAGACAGTGTCTATAAACTTATAGTTTCCTACCCGAACGAAAATAATTTCTGTATATATTGATAAGTATGTTATTTTTTATATGAAATCTTGGATTTGACTCTAAATAGTAACCTGGTATGATAAAAGTCTAACGAAAAGCGTTTACAATTTCTGTTAAAATAGAGAAGAAACAGAATCCGTAAAGAACGCCCAAAACGCGCCCGAACGCCAACACCGCATTTCCTAGTAAGCAGTGTTCACTAGACTAACCGCCAAAGATTAAAATGCTTAAATAAGAATTAGAATGTAGCAAAGAGTACATTTATCACAACTAGAGTATACAAAGTCATATATAAAACATATTCTAATTTAAATGATAAAATCTTCTGAGTCTGTAAAACAAAATTGCAATTACATTAAGCTTGCAGAATGTTAGAAGTAGATCTATATATGGAAAAGGTTTTGGTCTAGACAGCAATTAATCAAATTTAGAATTTATTCTTTGATAACGGAATGCAGTATTGTCCTGGAGAATGATTTATTGACGCCTGTTGTACATTCACATTGGAAACCAAACATGTATAACTATAGCAAAACTATTGCCATGTCACTGAAGTTTTGATGTTAATTTACTCTCTCACAGTTCCATGCAACATGTATACTATATATCACCCCCCTTTATCGATATTTCACTTAATACACGTAAATCGCCTGTTGAATGTTCTTCTATCGTCGCTTCATCACAACATTGGATTTTATTCAAAAGATAAGACTACTTAACCTTGAAATTTATCGATTTAACATGAAGTTCTGCTCTAAATGGTGCCTAATGATATTTAGTAATTGGATAAGGACACATTTTAGCGCTTTAACATCATTTTAAGAACACATTCCTGCAGACAATCTTTGAAGATAAATGTCAATGTCATAGTATTTTGTTATCCTGTTGGGTTCTATAATGACAAACGACCTTTTTAAAAGTTTACCCACTAACATAATTTACATCAAACGCCTTATATGTACATTGGACATCGCAACGGAATAAAATAAGGTGAGATCGACTGCAGCCCAAACATTTATTGTATATTAAATTTATTATAACTGAAAAGAAGAATATAGTGTTGGAAATTTTGTTTGATGTTCTAAACGTTTGACATTTTAAATATATTCTCTCTTTATTCTTATCATGCTGGCGACGAATGAATTTACGTATACGACAAGTGCAGATCAAAATCAGACGGCATATCGCTATTCAGTCTGTTTTTGTTTGAAAATTCTCTGTAAAACAATGAATAATTCGTCCAAATTGAACGCTGGGCAAGATCATTTATGATATTTAGCGGAGTATGATAAAAGTATTTCGAAATTTAATCTCTAAAGCTAGCAATACAAGTCAACATCATATGGTTGTAAGAATGATTCATATTTTGTATGCAAGTTAGAAGACAATAATAGTCTCAAAAAAAAAAATCAACATTTGTAGCAAAATTGTCAAACATTTTTCACGACAAATGAAACCTTTTCACATTTCTGAGCTTAACCATGTCGTCGCTGAGAATTTTAGATAGACAATCCATTTAGCAATTTTGGGATTATTTAAAAAAACAAAAAGTACTGACCAAAAAGCGAACAGTGCAGACCATGATTAAACGACTGATCTTGGTCTGCACTGATGGAATGTGATATGGTAGTTAGTTCCCACCAGCACATATATAGTTAAATTAACTTCCAAAGATACACTTATGTTATATTGATAAGGTTGATTGCGTGAAATATAAACTACATTCCTGAAAATGCATGTTAAATAAAAGAATTCTTTAGAGCGCAAAGTAAAAATTTAAATAGCAAGCAATTAAGCTTACAGCCATGATTTACTGTATATGTATTTATAAGACCTGGCTCAATATTGTATTTAATCTCAATTAGTTTGGTTGCAACCAATAAGAAAAGGTAACGTTCATTTTACTTTTAAATGGTTAAGTTTGAGAACCTTCACTGGACATATATTACTTATATGTTATATATGTATGAAAAAAATGAAAAGAACAATTGTGCATAGTTAAATTATGAATGACAAAGCCCTACATATTGGAGTTTGATTCCTGGTTTCTTTGGTTACTTCATCTTCTGTAGCAAGAACATTATTCTACTCAAGTGCCCGTTCGTGCCTGAAATAATGCATGGAGGGGCAACTGAGGTTTACCTCCATCTGTAAAGTTTGAAAGTCGCCATATAACCTTTGCAGTGTTGGCGCGCCGTAAAAAATTTGACAATAGAAGATATGGTTGCCTTCTGGATGCGACAAGAAGATCTGCACTGTCATAGAATAATGTGGCCAATACATTACACAACTTTTTAATTTAATAGTGATAACTAACAATAAAGTTGATGACTTTATTTGAAACATATTCTTAATTATATTGCTACAAATTCAATGTTTCGAAATAAACAATGAATCGAAATAAGCATTGTGTCGAAATAAGCATTGTGTCGAAATATAAAAAAAACACGTCAAACATTTCTAGACGCTAGACAGATCAAAGGTGTTGCATAAGTGTGCCTTCGCGTGCGCAATTCTTTTATGGCATGTACAGATGAGAAAATATGATTTCTCACATTAGGCGTGTGCATATATAGCTATGGGATATATATTTCCTAATAAAAGCTAACGTTTTGAAAGCGGCTTATGATATAACTGGGAGACTCAGTGCAAAAATGCCAATACGTTTGCATAATTGATTATTGCTGAATTTGCACTTTTTGTAGATAAATTGTGATATCCAATGACACAGTGTCAAATATGCATTCGTGTGAATTCGAGTTTACAAAAATGTTTCACATTATGGCAATACAGGCTGATCTTGGTCTTCACTGGTCACATGGGTAGAATCAGTTACCTCCAAAGCAGATTAAAGGTTCATTCAACTATTTTCTTGTTATTATTGCTTCTATTTTTTGTTGTTGTTGCCGTTGTTGTTCATTTGAAAACTTTACTATGTATAAATTTTCATTTATGGAAGAGAATAATTCGCACATTACATAAACATGTATATGGCTTTATATAAAGGAAGACAATTTTGCAACTTGACACTGCATGACAAAGTTTAACCTTAATCAAGACAGGAAGCCAAGTAAAATAATAAACCATTAAGTTTCTTGATGAAATTGCAGTAAAAAATGTTTAAACATGATGTTGCCATAAATGTTGATGAAATCTAATTGGTGGAATAATGTGTCCCTGTGCATGTCCAATAGGAAAATTTGAAATACCCTGCGAATTTATGAAACACGCTTAAAGAGACTCCATTGAAGAATTTTTCTACATTAAAGAATTTTTCGAGATTTGTGTACTATTTGATGCAGGTATGGTTCAATCATTCTTCCACTCCGTTTTTTGCAGAATAGTCATTTAAATGATCTAGTAAATAAAAAACGTATAACGTTTTTAACTCGTATCAATCGGGTTACAAATACCACAGAAAATCGATCAGGGGATATTTTTTTATTGCTTATTGCCTCCGTTGATCTATGTTAGAGTTCCGAATATTATGGACCTCAGTGAAGTTCTTTCAAAAGAAGCAACGGATAAGCCAGTTTTTGAAGAGTTTATGAACAGACTTGGACCAATAAAAGAACATTTTGATACAGCTTTACAAAGACGTGAAACAAGTTGTAGAATCTATCTAACAATCATGATAAAACACAATCGATTTTATTTTCATTATCTTGCAAATAAGATTATCATCATGTCTTGTAATTGATTGAAAGCATTCTCCATTTCATCGCAATTACTTTATATTCCATCAAAGGGAATTGCATAAATGATGCATTTGTTGCAACTTGCCAGACAGATAAAGTAAAGCCTAATGGTTCATTGGCGTGTTAATATGATTATCATTGTGCATATGCCATTGTGTTAAAAGCTTCTGCATAGAAATGTGTACCGATCACGGGTGTTTTCTAAAGACAGTAAGGATGCATGCCAAAATGACTTTTGTTCAGGCTCAAGTTTATCAATGTTTCCATAGAGAAAACAGTGCAGCAACGTCATCGCATCTGTTTTATTGACTCTTGAAATGTGCAGCAATAATTGCAAGACAAAACCAATATAAAGTTAATATGAGCGTCATTTTATAACTTAATCTGTATCGCTTTGAAATACTTGATACGTCGTAAAATGGAAACCTTGGTAGCAAAATTCATTATGTCAATATGATTTAATCACATGGCTCTGTTCAAAGTTTGCATTTAAGTGTTCCATTATGTTATTAAGTGGGTGAATGAGTGCAATATACAATTTGATGTTCACCAGTAAAGCTAGATAATTGAAAGAGGGTATGCAAAATGTTGCATCTTTTATATCCCCCATAAACACACATACGAGAGCTTTTTTGCGGTGTCTAAGGTCAAAAATAGAATCGGCTTTTCTTATTTGTAAAAAAATTACTTTTCAAAAAGATATATATGCTTTAATTATTGATTTCGCTGATAAAATAATTAAAGACAATGTTATTTCTATTTTCAAGTAATTTTCAAAGGTTCATTTTTGTCGCACCATTCGGTATAATATCATGAAAGGAAAGGATTTTAAAGGCAATGGACACATCAAGATAACAAAGTGAGTTATGTCCACATAGTCTAATGGCACGCATAGATCACCAGAGCTAGCTTACATGAATTTTGCACACCTAAGTTTTAGATGACAATGAACGCTAACTACCTATCCATAATGTTATGTGATGAGTATAGAAGTGTTTTTATTAATTATTATAAACAGACAATTATGCTTGAGTCATATCTATGAAGACATTTTTTTAAAGATGACGTCATCTGTGACTTCAAACAAACTCCAAACATTAATATTTAGCTTGATCTGTTTGTTATCATTTTATCAAAGTAAATATTGTCTCCCGAAGCAATATGTTTATATAAAATGATTGTGTTACTATGATTGATGAGCATTTCAACTGTTTACATAATAATTAGGACTGTCACAGCATCAATACTGACTCTTAGATACTGTTATATCCATACATATTAATAAACAACAACAACAACAACAACGGAAAGTTTTGATACCAGGTTGTGCAACATTATAACCTCAGATTGAAAAAGTAAAGTAAAGTTTTAAGCATATTTCATTTAAAATCGAGGATGTAACAAATATTACTTATTGAATGATGTTTGCTCAATCTCAAGATGGTAAAAAATTATTAGTTTCAGAGGCATAATGTGCTGTTAATTAGTTAATGCCCTACCAAATTTGCACAGTTGAGGAGAACACAAGCTCTACGGTCCTTGGATTTTTTATGTACCATGTGGAAACCTTGGTGCTTATTCATGACGATTTGATCGACTACAGTATATCGAAAGCCAATCATCTCTGTCACCGTCACCAAACATACACACGTAAAGGAAATGAAACGAAGTTATTTGATACGTGACTATCATCTGATATACAGGATTTGTATTTGACTGCAAAAAAATCAGTTTAGAATATTGCTTAGAACTTTTCGGCATTATTTTGGCAGCTTTTGCCTGGCATGTTCTACCATTTTAAACCTTCCATGCCAAAGGTTTTTGTTTTAAATTAGAATATCATTTCCTTTACGTAGTCAATTTCAAAACACCATATAATAATCGGCTAAAAAGATAAATCAAGACATAATTGAATAGGTAAAAATGCAGAGTTGGATTGTTTAAGTTGGTTCATAGAAAAAATGTTCCAAATCTCACACACCCAACCACCTAGCACTGACTTAAAAAATATCAAAGGTTTACCTAAAATGTTTGTAACATTTCACAAATCCAGTATGATAATAAGGCATAAGAGCAAGGATCAACAAGGCAAACGCAACGTTAACAGGACGCAGCCATCCCCCCCCACCCCGACACAAACCAGCTATACAGCAGGGCACCCAGAAGGCACCAGCAAAACTTTAATTCTACATGGCACTTGCTATTTATAGTCCTGGAATTAATCTTTGGGACAACTTTCCTGAAATTGAAAAGAAAGAAAGAGGAATAGAAATATATCCTTTGCATGAACTCACCCAGTTAATCTTGTTATATCGATTACAGTATGACATTGTGCTTATAGTTTCATGGTTAAGCTAAACTGAATTGATAATATATATTTCAAAAGATTGACTTTTACAATGGTGATCGACCAACAGCAGTTGATGTTGAAAAATGTTTAGAATAAATTACATGTATAGATATAATTAAATATTAAAAGACTGCCCGACTTTTTTTTATAAAATGAACGTTACAGGTAAACTGTAATGTATATTTACAGAAAAATCCCTGGACCACGTGAGTTATGTATCGTTCTTGTCAAGTAAATCATATAGTGAGCGTAATTGAAAGAAATTATGGCAAAATGTTCACCCATATTGACTTTCACCTGTTGACTTTCTTTATACCATTAATAAATGGATGGGCATAATATCTCTTTAAACCAGTTCATTATATCTATCGTTTTAAATCGATATACAAAGCTAGTGATCTATTACATTTTCTCCTTGCATTTCTATCTATATGTAACCGAAACCATCCCTAATCAATCGATAACATCTTTGAAATTAGCTGTGCCAGCTGAAAATGATATTAATAAATAAATGGCATGTTATTTACGGAAATAACTTCATTTTAATGAAATAAGTTAATAATAAATACCATGTACTGATCAGCAGTGCGCGTTTCTCATTGTGGCGACATGACATTTACTGGAAGTCGGCATGGTTCAATTGGTAAGCAAAAGAGATGTCCTTTGGGTGTTTCGTTCGTGAAACTGGCTAAAAAAGATGAAATCAAATGATCCAAACAAACAATGTACAATTTCAAACCAGATTTGAAAACGTGCAATCACCTATTAGTTACCCTGTTAGTTAAAATTTAAGTAAACTGAGCAGCTATGTAAATTTTTCATTTGTATATGCTTTGAACATTGAAGCATTGCGTCTGATTTATGAAATATTCATCACATTTGCAAGTGCAATGATCAACGTATTGTAATGTGTAAAAAGATGACTACAAACGTTGTAGCAAATGCAAAATGAGAACAAATGAGAGAGAAACCGAACCCTAAAGAACGCCTAATACTGCAACATTTAAAATGTTAAATGCTCGGTTTGACTGAGTCTGTTCATCGACGGTAGTCGTAATTGCAATCTATTGTTCATGTCCTCCTAGCACCGACCTAACTATAGTCAACATTCTAATATGAAATTGTTAAATTTTGAAGTGAAATCAGACACAACAGCTTTTAATAAAGTAATACTATATTTACTTGTTGACCTCAAACTGAAATGTTCAATGTTGATTTCCTCTCTTTTAATTGTGTAACTATTTGGAAAAGTGAAATAAAACCATTTATAGTAATGATTGTATAAATAACAATAATGATTAAAATTGTTTTAAGTCATGCAATATTACGATATTAAGTCAAAGAGAATAACAAATTTGCCTTAACTCCCAGAGATAAACAAACGTTTTGTCATTACCACGGATACATGGCAAAAAGCTACTAAATTTAGTCTAAACCTTCATATAAAGATGAAATATAATGCAAGATATTCACGCGTCCGTGTATTGTACTACAAAGGTAAATGAAACATTTACGAGCTTTAATGAAAACAAAATGAGAAAAGATGATTTTTTTTTAAAACAAACCGTGTAAGAATATAATGTTTCTGCTCAAATAAAAAAAAATACTGAGAACAGAACTGAACAGCACATTGTCTGATATGCAACAAATAAAACGATATTTGGAAATTTATGTTCATTAAAAATGTATGATCTTTGGAAGTTATCACGTGACACATAAAAATCTATCAAAACAGCAAGAGAAAAAACCCGTATTTTTCATTTATCAAAACCAATATCTTGTTCATATAAGTTGAAATGGTATTTTCAACACGATGGCCTTTCATGTGGTTCGTTACGTCATGGCTTTCCTATCGCGGGCAGACCAAAGGGTGAACAAAGCGGAACATTTTAGAGTTATTTACATTTTCTTTCAACAGAAATATTCCCGTAAATAGACACCTGCCTGGTGCAAGTCCTTATACCTCTCGCAAAAATTCGTTTCATTTACTCTTTACAATCATCAAAACAAAACTAGATTTTCAAATTTTTTACTTATAAAGTTTAAACTCAAACGGCTTTTCCCATAAATTTACAGCAAAAAGGGGTTTTTTATCGGGGAAAAAAAAAAAGGTTTCTAAAGCGATATTATAGCGAGCTTTCTCATGAGACGCAGGTCCGTGTTGGATATTGCACTATTCTAAAATATGTTTGGTTTCTTTTTTAACGGAGAACTTATGATGACTGATATAAAGCTATTTACGCCTATGTCAGACAGGACGGGTACCTTAATTATTGCCACATATAGCCATGAAATATATCGCAAATATATCTCAAATTGAATTGTAAGTTTCTAAAATTGATTTTAGATTGTCATTCAATCGATAAGTCACTGATGCTACAGGCTGAAATTACTGGCTTTTTTATTCTCTATGACTTTAATCATTTGATGTATTGATTTGAATGTCGCCTTTTGAACTCCTGTAATAGGTACTGGCCTGCTTCAGTCATTAGATCCGATATGGCTCATCTGAGTTTATCAAAATGAAAATATGGAGTAATATTTTGCCGTAAATGATGCAACTAACAAAAGTACGCAAAACTATTACACGTTCTTTTAATATGAAGAAAATATTAAAATGACAACATGCATTGAATGGCATTATATAACGCTAACAGACTGAAATTGATGGTGGCTGATTTATGCCATGTTATATTTTTCTCCGCGAGATGCCACCATGAATTTTTTCGTATAATCACCATGTCTTAATTTCGTGTTTTTGCCGGGCGTCCTGCGTGGCAAAAGTGGTAGGATAAAGGGGTCACTTTGCCATTTTTTCGTGTTTCTCTGGCGACCAACTGAGTAAATACGAAATCAGCTACCATAGAAAGTATACTTGTGGATGATAGATACTATAAAAGTAAATCTATTTATTATTACTTTCAATGCCCTCGATTGCTTATCCCATTCCGAGAATTGTTTACCAAGGTGAAAAGAAAGACAAAGTAAGAATAACATATATATTTTAAAAGTTCATGAAAGCAGAAATAAGCTTTATGACATTTACGTTAGGAACCATTATCTTTTATGTACATCAGGTGAAATCGTGATGTTATGTAATATTTCCAATCAAGCGCGAGGATGCAAATTATTAATGCCAGACGACATATTCTATATCAAAAAACAGAGCACGGAGATAATCAGTGCATTTTCTTTTGTTCTTTTTCCACAACATGTACAAATCTAGGACACTCAAGCTTTGATCTTTTATTTTTAAAGATTGCTTAGATTCCCTGGGCACTTGGACTTAATATTTTCAGTCAAAATAGGAGAAAACATCTTAAACGAAACCCGATACATATAACATGTTGCATATTAATATAAAAAGAATGTAGAAAGAATGTATCAAATGATGTACATGTCCTAAAACGAAGGCTATAACCTTTTACTTTGTAATATTACATGTATTCTCCATTCGTTTGAACTCTAAGATCAAACAGCCAAACGGTTAATTCTAAACAGTAACTAAGCTTAAACAAAATTTTGTCTGATAATTAATAAATACTTGATATTTGAGTCTATAATTCAACTACAAAAAGGCATCTTGTCAGTGAATATAGTTCTGCCAGATGGATAATTTTGTTTACAAAAAATATGTTATATACATACAGTGGCATCATGACCGAGTGGTTAACGCGTCGGACTACTAAATAAGCTATTTAAGAATTGCTAACTACGTGGGTTCAAAACCCGAAAATGGCAAGAAATATTATACTGATTGCTCCGTATTGGTTAGTTCCATCAACAGATTCGAGAATGTGTCTGTCAGTTTATAGCTACAAACACAATCGAACATAGATTCATTATAGTCTTAGGTTCGCTAGCCACAACAGTTCAAACCCCATAAAGAGCAAAACCCTTTACTATCATTTCTTAGCACTGGTTGGCTCCATGAACTAATTTAAAAGAATGTCTATAAGCTTATAGCTTCCTTCACAATCGACTAAAATAATTTATGTATCTATTGAAAAGCATGTTTTGCCGAGGCTTAACATATCATAAGAAATCTTGCATTTGACTTTTAATAGTCACCTGGTATGATAAGTCTACCAAATAGATCGTTAACAATTCCTGTTCGTAAAATAAAAAAAAACGGAATTCTTAAAGAAGGCCCGAAACACACCAAAAGTCAACACCGTTTTTCCTAGCAAGCAGTGTTCACTAGACTAACCGACAAACATCAAAATGCTTAAAAAGGAAATAGGATGTTTCAAAGCGTACATTTATCACAACAAGAGTATACAAAGTCATATATAAAACATATTCTAATTTAAAAGATAAAATCTTCTGATTTTGTAAAACAAAATTGCAATAATATTACGCTTGCAGGATGTAAGAAGTATATATGGAAAAGGTTCTGGTCTAGACAGCAATTAATCAAATTTAGAATTTATTCTTCGATAACGGAATGCAGTATTGTCCCGGAGAATGATTTATTGACGCCTGTTGTACATTCACATTGGAAACCAAACATGTAGAACTATAGCAAAACTATTGCCATGCCACTGAAGGTATGGTGTTAATTTACTCAATCACAGTTCCATGCAACATATATACTATATATCACCCCGCTTAATCGATATTTCACTTATTACACGTAAATCACATGCTGAATGTTCTCTATCGTCGCTTCATTACAAAATTGCATTTTATTCAAAAGATAAGATAAGATAAGATATAACCTTGAAAATGATCGATTTAACCTGAAGTTCTGCTCTAAATGGTGCCTAATGACATTTACAAATTGGTAAGGACACATTTAAGCGCTTTAACATCATTTTAAGAACACATTCCTGCAGCCAATCTTAAGGTGAATTGTTAGTGTCATAGTATTTTGTTGTCCTGTTCTATAATGACAAACGACTTTTTTAATAGATTTACCAACTGACATTTACATCAAACGCCTTATATGTTCATTGAACATCGCAACGGAATGAAATAAGGTGACATCAACTGCAGCCCAAAACATTTGTTATTTAATATATTTATCATAACTGAACAGAAGATTATAGTGTTAGCAATTTTTGTTTGACGTTCTTAACGTTTGACATCTGATTGTTTTCTCTCTCTATTCTTAGCATGCTGGCGACGATTGAATTTACTTATACTACAAGTGCAGATCTAGATCAGACGGCATATTGCTATCCCGTCAGTCTTTATGGGTAAAACAATGCACGAATGGGCACTTGCGTAGAATCAGCACATATGTAAAACACATTCTAATCTAAAAGATTCGTGCCTGAAATAATGCACGGACGGGCACCTGAGGTTAACCTTCGTCAGTAAAGTTTGAAAGTCACCATATGACCTTTACAGTGTTAACGCGACGTAAAAGCTTACAACTTGAAAATAGAAGAGTATCTTTCTTATAGATGCGACAAAATGACTTCCACTGTCATAGAATAATGTGACCAATACATCACACAACTTTTTAATTTAATAGTGATAACTAACAATAAAAGTTGTTGAAAAAATGACTTTATTTGAAATATATTCCTAATGATATTGCTACAAATCCAATGCTTCGAAATAACCAATGAATCGAAATAAGCAATTTATCGAAATAAGCATTGTGTCGAAATAACAAAAACACATCAAACATGTCTAGACGCTAGACAGATCAAGGGTGTTGCATTATTGTGCCTTCGCGTGCGCAATTCTAATACTGCGTGTACAGATGAGAAAACATGTTATCTCACATTAGGCGTGTGCATGTATTAGTATGATATATATATTTCCTAATAAAGGCTTACGTTTTGAAAGCGACTTATGATATAACTGAGAGACTCAGTGCAAAATGCCAATATGTTTGCATAATTGATTATCGCTGAGTTTGCACTTTTTGATTTTGTAGATAAATTGTGTTTTCAAACAACACAGTGCCAAATATGCATTCGTGTGAATTTGAGTTAGCAAAAATGTTCACATTACGGTTATGCTGGCTTATCTTGGTCTCCACTGGTCACATGAGTAGAATCAGTTGTTTCCAGCAGGTTAAAGATTCATTCTTTTTTTTTTCTTGTTATCATTACTTCTACTTTTGTTGTTGATGGTATTGTTGTTGTTCATATAATGAGTACTTTTGAAGATTGTTACTGTGCATAAATTTCATTTATACAAGAGGATAATTCGAATATAACATATAATTATATGATTTTATATAGCGGAAAAAAGAATGAAGCGATGTGTTTTGCCATTTACATTTTAATTATTCATTAGGAAAAACTTTCAAAATAATTGAAGAAAATATCTATAGGTTTCACCCATTAAAGAAATATTTATATATAGGAAGACAATTTTGCAACCTTGACACTGCATGACAAAGTTTGACCTCAATCATGACAAGAAGGCAAGTAAAATAATAAACCATTAAGTTTCTAGATAAAATTGAAGTAAAAATTGTTTAATTATGATGTTGCCATAAATGTTGATGAAATCTAATTTGTGGAATAATGTGTTCGTGCGCATGCCTTACATGAAAATTTGAAATATCCTCAAAATTACGAAAACACGTTAAAGAGACTCCATTGAAGATTTTTTTTTACGTGAAGGATTTTTCGAAATTTGTGTACTATTTGATGTTGGTATGGGCCAATCATTCGAGTAGTTATTTTAATAATCTAGTAAAAAACAAGCGTATAGCGCTTTTAATCCGCGTCAATCGGATTAAAAATAGCACAGAAAATCGATCTGGGGATATTTATTCTATTGCTTAGTGCCTTGGTTGATCTATGTCAGAGTTCCGAATATTATGGACCTCAGTGAAGTTCTTTTGAAAGAAGCAATAAATAAGCCAGTTTTTGGAGGGTTTATGAACATACTTGAAACAATAAAAGATCATTTTGATACGGCTTTACAAAGAAGTGAAACAAGTTGTAGAATCTATCTTTCCATCATGATAAAACACAATCGATTTTGTTTTCATTATCTTGCAAATAAGACTATCATCATGTCTTGTATTTGATTGAAAGCATTCTTCTTTGCACCGCAATTACTTTATATTCCATCAAAGGGAATTACATAAATGATGCATTCGCTGCAACTTGCCAGACAGATAAAGTAAAGCCTAATGGTTCATTGGCGTGTTAATATGATTATCGAGCATACGCTATATATTGTGTTAAAAGCTTCTGCATAGAAATGTGTACCGATCACGGGTGTTTTCTAAAGACAGGACTGACGTATGCCAAAATGACTTTAGTTCAGGTTCAAAGTTATCGTATTTGTACGAAAGGCAGGTGGGGACATTTCAACTTCACGATTTCAGATTAGTAAAGTGAATTAAGTTGATTTCATGAAGCTGAAATCGTGAATTCATGAGGTTAGATCATAAATTCCTGAAGTTGAAATCATGAATTCATAAAGTTGAAATCGTGAATTCATGAAGCTGAAATCATGAATTCATAAATTCCGTATGTTCACGAAGTTAAAATTGTGAATTCACGAAGATGTAATCGGAAATTCATGGAGTTGAAATGTTCACAACGGTCTTTCGTACATCTGTTTATCGACATTTGCATTGTGCAGCAATTTCTTGCAATACAAAGCCAATATAAAGTTAATATGAGCGTCATTTTATAACTAAATCTTTATCACTTTGTTTAAACATGAAACATCGTTTAATAGAAACCTTGATAGCAAAATTCATTATACCAATACAATTTAATCACTTGACTTTATTCAAAGTTTGCATTTAAGTGTTCCATTATGTAATAAAGTGGGTGAATGTAGGCAATATACAATTTGATGTTCACCAGTAAAGCTAGATAATTGATAGGAAATTATAGACCAAGTGAGCCCAATGCGAATAATACATTTCTCAGCACTTATACGCAATAAATCATTAAATTTACAATATGCCTCAAAACAAAAACGAATAATTTACTTCTTAAGAAGGGGAAAACATAACTTATTATGTAATAAAGTGGCTGAATGTAGGCAAGGTACAATTTGGTTCCAACAGTGAAATTAGATAGAAATTTCTAAGTTCTGTAAACCCACGTTGCAGAATACAATTATCAGCTCTCTTGCCCAACAAATAAAAAAAATTCTTCTTAAGAACGCACAAACATAATTCCATAACATTTAAATTATGGATTAAGAGCATGTTAGATGATTGTAACTCGAAAATAAGACATAATTCTGAAATGATTTGTCATAAGAGTAGCAAATAAACAAAGTTGTGTTTTGACTTCTGTACACAATACATATTAATTAACAAAAATGAAGAGATGGAAAAGATGTTTCAAATAATTAGCCAATCAGTAACATTTTGGTCGGAAACTATTGAAGTACACATAAAATAAAAAGCATTTGCGGAATAAGAACAGAAGCATTTCTGAGGCATAATGGGCCTCAAAGTTAAGTGATTTGTAAGCATAAAGTGACTACAATAAACGTTTAGCCACATTTTCAACAAATGTACATAAATAATAGGTTCACATGATGTAAAAGAAAAGAATTGAACACGGTTATGCAAGTAATAACAAAATAAAATGTCGCTCAAAACAATTGTATATAGTTAAATGTGTTTATTTCAAGGCATGTCCCTGCTATGAAACTACAAGTGATTTCTGTTGACGAAAGAGTTCAAGGCCATTTGTGACAACAATATATTTTATCCATCTTTCAGAAAGGCCTTTTAGGATGGCACACATTTATGAAAACCTTTGAAACTTTTCTTAGTACATATCAATTTGTAAATACCAGACAAATTTATCTACAGCAAGACGTTGTATAACTAACACTCAGTCAATCGATGGGGAGAAAGCACTGTAAGCTGATGTCAGGCCATTTTCTGTTTCTCGTGACATTCATCTCTTGTATCGATTTGTAACTATGTAATTATAAAATTCTTTTTTATTGAATACCTGTACAGTGATATAACAAGTTGATTAGCTACATGCCATTTAATATTATTGATCATGTGATAATATTGTAATGAAAGCTATTGGGCTATTTTATGAAACAATCAAAATTGTGGCAGCTAATTGCGAGTTCTTAACCCTACCGATAAGCAAAGCAAAATTGGCAGCAAAGCATAATCACCTTATCAGTATGCCTAAGTTCTACAAAAAATAAAATTATGAGATTGTGTGCCTAAGTTCTACATAAAAATGGGGAAATTTGATTTTTCCGACTGAAGCCGATAAGCAAGAACACGAATTTTAGAAACTATTTTTTGTGCGGCGGCATGGCCGAGTGGTTTACGCGTCGGACTAGTAATCTAAGGATTGCTTACCGCGTGGATTGCAAGCTGTCAGGAGCAAACCGTTTTTTTCCTTGAGCAAAATACGTTATACTCATTGCTTCGCACTGGTTAGTTTAAGATTATTACAATAAGCTTATAGTCTCCAACACAATCGAACTAAAATAAATTATTATAAACTTAACTAAAACTTTAATATATTTTAAACAATAAAAAAAGTGGCTTATCTGTGACAGGTTTGATATTTGATATTCGGTTATTTTCTTCTAATTTCGCAATACTTCTTGAACGTTCAAAGCATTTATAAACTAAAACAACTTACATTATTCGCAAGAGTCAAGTTCTAAATAGTTGTAATAGACGAATCTATAAAGCAATAATGTCAAATGTGATTTCATATAAAACTTCAAAGGAATTTTTCATCGTCGTTTCATGTTAATATATAATTCTCGCCGAAGGTCATACGTCTGTGACCTAGTGGTTGCGGTCGTTGACTCCAACCACTTGCCCCTCACCGATCTGTCATGTGAGAAAGTTATCCAGCTAACTTACGGACGTCGGGACGTGTTGCTACTAAGATGCCCGTTTGAGCCTGAAACAATGCACGGAGGGGCTCCTGATGTCTATTACCAATAGTTGGGCTGAAAAGTCGCCACATGACATTTACTCTGTATGATCGCAAAACCCAACACTACAAGAGAGAATAAGTTTATAAAATACATAAAAAAAGAGTATGGAAACTGTTTTCCCAATATACTTATTAACATTGAGTATTTGCAGACGACAATTTATTTTTCTGTACAAATTTACTTTTATGTAGTATAGCCAGTCCAAAAGATTTGACTTTAGATTGTCAGTAAGGAAGCTTATTTAATGTAAATAAACCAATATCACCAGCATACCTTATGTAGGCTTTAGGCCAGACAATAGTTGATTGAATTCAGTCTTGGAACAAATACTCTACCAGTTCTGACAGAATTCCAACGATTACCAATGCAGTGCAAAAAAGTAACTTTAAGGTTCGAATATTTCGCAGTTTTAAATGATATCAACAAACATAATTCTATAAAATTTATGAAATTAGTGACTTTCAGAAGGACAAACTGAGTTGAAACATCGTCAGATTAACAAATTGCATATAAGTATACAACATAAGAAAATCAACTAAAAACGAAAGGTTTAATTGTAAATTTACCCTTTCTTGCATGTTAAATGTAGGGATTGTGGTTAAGGCCCAGTAAGCTATATGCGGAGAATACAATTCTTAGCATTCATGCGAAATAAAAAAATGAAGGCATATTATGCCCAACAAACAAAAAAAATTCTTATTAAGAAGCGGAAAATACAATTTAAATAACATTTAAATAATGGTTTAAGAGCATGTTAGATGCTTGTAACTCGAAGAAAGACATTGTGAAATGGTTTATCATAAATTAAGCAAATAAACGAAGTAGTTTTTTGATTTCTATACAAACGACTAAATCAATATAACTGTACTAATTGCCGAAAAGCAACAGAAGGAAGAGGTGTTACAAATAATTAGTTATGAGTAAGATATTGGGAAATATTTAAGAACACAAAAAAATAAAAAGCTAATGAGGAATAGAGTAGAAGCATTTCTGAGGCATAATGGGCCTTAAGGTAAATTATTTTTAAAAACTAAATAACTACTTTTGATAAATTATGATTTTGCAGAATATACCACTTACAAACCGACGTCGGATGTGGCTAAATATTAATATGTTAGATGTTCTTATACCAGAAACATATAATGTCACTCTGTAAAATAAATCATAAATTTCTAATCTAAGAATTTAAGTAAATGTATGTTAAAAGTAATAAAAATGACATATACTTTGAGGAATAAAGAATTGTATCTATAAACAGCAATTAAACACTTGCATTTCACATGTAATTTTCAACTGTTTAGCCAGATATTTATATGCATCAGATGAACATGGTGATATAAAGAATCATGCAATTTTTTAAAGTGTTTTAATTGCGACATGTACACTTCTTAAGAAAAGGCTAAATGTATATGAAACAAAGGTTAAGTGCATATCATTACCCTTTTGTAGACTGTTATATTGCGGAACTTATTATGCCGAAGATGTATTTGTATTTTATACATTTCATTACATTACAAATGTCACAGCCTATGTTCATATCATACCTCTATGAGATATATTTTATTCCTTATTTCAAATGGCATTAAATATAAAATATAAGCTTATTTATACTTTTATTTATGTTAAGTAAATGTAATACTTTGGTGAGAAAGCATTCTCTAAAAACAGCTAAAATGGTATTGTATGAATATATTCTAAAAGATACATTGTTTCAAAAAATGCAAATCTATAATCTATACTACTGCATAACTTCCTGACAAAATGAGATGAATATGTGCCAAATGACTTCAGTTGCAGACGAAAATCCTCCCAGGGCAAAACATTGTTATTTACATATACTATAGACTGGCTTGCATAAAAAGGATGTCTTTGTAATTTTTTGTTTAGCATATATCTCTTTAACTGTATTTATGTCTTGAACAGGTGTTCATGTAAATGATATTTAAACTCATGCATCCGTGCTATTTGTACATATTTATTTAAGAGGTGAATATTATCAAAGGTCATAAAAATATCATATAGAAAATAATTTGCAAACAAAAATTGACGGATAATATCAAGCAATTGCCAATATTCTTATATGATATATACCATCTACAAATATACACACTGACTGACCGGTCAAGTTGAGGACAAGGCATTACAGTCTCAAATATTGTCATCAAATTGTACACAAATGGAAACACCTTGCAACAACATATAGATATTAAACATTGGCAAGATTCAGGACACCATTGTTTTCTAAGGGAGAAAAATGTCTAGAAAACTACCTCATTACATTATTCTCAAAGTGAAATATTTGCTTCCAGAAAAGGCAATTAAGGACATAACCCTGTCTTTTAATCAATATTCTAGTTGGTTATATGTAAAGTTAATTCGGATTTTATTATGACTACATGATTCAAGTCAAGAGTATTTTGGGTAGAGAACATTTATTTGGATTGATACCAAATTACGCTTTCACAGACTTCATCGGAGTCCTCAGTGTACGTGTTTATCTGTGTGTGGAGATAGGATGAGCCCTCACTATGTCGGTCCGAGAAGATTTTGCCGAAAATTTCATAATCATTAAAATATATATTTATATAACGTAAAAGAATCAATATCTTTTTACAAATGAATGTCAAGTATTAAGTTGCAAGCAGCGTTTATTACCAGGGAAGAATACCATGGGAATATATTTCCTGTCCTAATATTGTTTATTATTCAATCGTATGGTCAAAGGAAATGAAAATATGCTGCCAAATTGTTTATAATACGGCAGAAAATACCCAAGTTGTCCATTGTGAAAAAAAAATGCTTGTAATTTTGTCTGACAATATGTTGCAAGCTTTGCAAAATTATTTACCAGATAAAGCCCATGTGTTTTGATTCTTTATAGTGAAACTCTATGTATTATGTCAGATATCACAAACTGTTGTGAATTTCCACAAAGGCTGGAAAGGTCATCGATTAATTTAAATACAATTAAGAAACAAAAATTGACTGTATAACATAAAATTTGATTTTGTATAAGATTTGTTCTGTTAAGTAAAACAGTTAATTCTGTCAATGTAAGAAAACTTAAATGGTGCATTTATAATGTTTACGTGTAAATTATGGTCCTAAATTACCAATACATTTGTATATCTTTTTAGAATAAAACCGTTAATATTGCGTTTGCAATTCTGATGAGTGTTACCGCTCAGGTATATTATGTCAAGCTGTGTAATAGGTAAGGTTATATTCAATAAAATACTGTGGCAGTACTTTTTTTCATTATGGTTGTTTTTTTATTGTCAACCATTTTGTGGTTATCAATTATTGGTCAACCATAACTCTTATAGTCAATATTTTGAAATATAATTCACCGCAACTCAAACGCTAACATATGAGCATAATATCACTTTAGGTGCCCATTTGCCATCACATATGATGAACAAATTCAATAAAACAAACTCTGAGTCTACGAGTTTCACCGAATGCTTTGTTATCACATCTTTTAAAGGATGTTCCTATTTCATCGTCCTTATTAGGCATTAACTAAAGAATTCCGAATTTTAATCAAGGAATAAGACACAGACAGTTGTATGCAAAAATGTATGAAGTCACATATATAAAGAATGTTAGATTCATACTTTTTTGCCAAAGTGTCCCATACCTATGATTGTGTTATTCGCTTAGAAGCAAGACAATTCGACATTTTTGATAGTGTAATGGTAATGCTGACGACAAGTTAACAGATATCATTATATAAAATCTCGAAAGACCAAACCTCTGGATGACTTCTTAAGAAAGACAATATATGCGATATTATATATTGAGATGTTATGCCTATTTTGATTACTAGTATTTAGTCTTTAAAATACAACCTTTACACAGTTACAAAGGTTTTATGGCCACACTGATCTTCCATAGACTTGCTGCAGCATAAATGTAGGATTTATAATTCTTAACCTTTGCCAGCATTTTAGGTCTGTAATACTTGTCTTACTTATTCCAAATTATAGACAGTTTAACAACTGATTATCCCTACATAACAGCTTTTGAAAATGGTAATGGACCAAATGATAGACAAAATGGGAAGTGTAAAATAAATGTTATATATTATGCAAGACGGAACTTCGTTACAGACAAAATCAATCAAGACATTTATTTCTTAGTGGATAAAGTTGCAACCTTGTCTTTAAATGTGTTTCATTGATTGTGATAAGTGACACTTTAGAGAATTTCAGTACTGGAAATATGTATCTAACCAGTTCCGACGTAGTTACAACGGTTACCAATGCAATGCCTAATACAGTTTCCACTTCTATTAACAACTGTTCACAATCAGTCTGTATCTTTTATAGACATTTAAAAGACTATAACAAACCAGCTAGGAAATATTACGATCATATGTACTGTTATCATAATGGTTTCGCAAAGATAACATCATAAAATACGTCATTCAAAGTTTTTTTAACCAATTCAGAGAAGCTTTGGAACTCTTTGCTTCAAGATAACGTAAGGTGGCGGGCCAGTTGCCTTAAATGTCTGCCGATATCGTGCTTCGTCGTACAGTGCTTCGATAACATAGTCTCATGAGCACAGATAAAGACGTAAATTTACTCGTAATAGCCATTTAGAAATGAACATTGGCATGTTTATTTTGTCTGTTACCGTTTTCCATCTTCATAATTTGGAAACTATTTTGGAATGTACTTTTCAACGAGTCAAGGAAAAGTGTTTTGATAAAGCGTACCAGATGATATCTTTTCTACACGCCATACATGTACACATGTGCATAAAATTCATAAAAGTTAACGGAATTTTTTTTTACAAAAGCATTTGACTTATTTCCGCTACACATTGGTACGTCGAATTAACATTTGTTAGTGAATAAAAAAACTCGTAAGACTCTGAAACCAGGCATTATGTTTCCTAGGTAACCATAACACATCATGATCCATGGATCAGACAATATCAATAAATATTTAAAGCTCACGATATGTTTATATGTCCAAAAGGATTTTTGGAAATAAAATTCACAGTAAGACAACATCAAAGGGAACCTTAAAGTAGGAGACTGGACTAATTAGTACATGAGGCAAACTTGTAAATTATTTATAAAACTTTGCAAGTCGTCTCGAATAAAGTAATTTGTTAATGAAACGGTAAGACATATAAATTGCAATTTTATTTTTTATGTTTTTATGCTGATTTTAATACAAATTTTGTTCATATCTCGGCGGTCGATCCAACTAACAGACTTTTCTTGATAATGTGCCATTTGTTACCATTTTCACCTCAAGTAAATGACTGCTAATCCTTAACGATTGGTAAGAAAATGACCACTATACTAAATGGCCGAGATCAACTATCTTGAGAAATTGCGCATTATCAGAGAATGTTTACAGAAAGGTGTCTGTAGGTCAACTAGGGTGCATGGATTTGAAACATACTGGAAGTATGACTATTAAGACGCCGTACAGATTAATGAATTCAAAACTGTAGATAATCTGTAGACAGATGACTACTTCTGTTGTATTTTTCTGTATATCGACATCATTGACTTTATAATTATTTTGTGTTGAAGATTAAATACTGCTAAAGGCGGTGCTAGTGGGCGTGAGAGATGATGCACTTTACACAGTCTCTACTGAACAGACTCAATCAACGCAAACCGTCAGCATTTGTCACTTTTAAACTTTGTTGTTTTGCTCTATTTTTATATAAAGGTTTATTTTTTATCAAAATAGAACCTTTTTTCAATCTAAGTTGACAACTTATTTTCTATGAGCAACTTCACAAGCGATTATATAAGCAACCTTAAAATAAAGCTCTTGTGGCAATTAGCTCCAATAATACATTTGTATAAGAAAATATTAATGTTTATGAAACATGGGTCAATATTTGGAATAATTAGTCCTAATGAGAGATAAAATTCTATAAAACTAGCCTATTGGATTATATATGTGTTGTGACAAGAGACATTTAAGGACACCATCCAGCATTTGAATCAATTTTGGCAATACCTATCTGTGAGGTAGGGTAATGCGAGTGTACATGGTTTAAAAACTGCAACTGATTCTAAGGTGTAAAATCGCAGAAATGGTGATATATCTGTACATGTTTTTCTTCTCGAAAAATGTTTAATATATAAATTTGTTCGCAGTAAATTGTGACTCATATATAGTAGTTATTCAGACAGTGTCACTTGAATTAAAAATCTAGTGTTCTGTCTCACGGTCGCTGTTACAGTATAGGACATTTATTAAAGAATTGTTAAAAATGTTTGTTTTTTGTTGTTGTTATTTTTTATTATTCTTGTTGTTGTTGTTTTGTTGTTGTATATTTTTTAACGTATTGACCTTTTTTGCATAATTATTTCAGAAATAACGATTTTGTGTATGTTTTTACCGCACGCTTTAAATATCTAAAATGGACTTGTCGATATGTTCAATATGGACAAAGTCATTCATGATATTTCGCAGAATTTTCAAATGAACAGCATAAAGTACAGACCATGACCAGACCGCTAATCGTGCGGGGGCTTATTTTGGTCTGCATTGGTCCCATGCGTATATTCAGCCGTCACTAGCAGGTGAAAATTTAAAGCATTTACTATTATAATGTTATATTTAGACGTAAAAAGAAATATCTGTAATAAATATTATATATTTGATGTCAAATTGTATACAAAGTAAAGCTAACAATAGTAGCCTTCCACTGTTATAAAATCCATTCAAGCGTAAAAAAGATAAAAGGGAATATAAAATCAGACATCATTTACGTTGTTGTTTTTTCTTTGACTTTTATTACTGATCAAAGAAGGTAGGCTTTTAATGATACATAATCACGCTAGTGATAATTGATCAATATTTTAAAAGACTTTATTCCGAATTAATCAGCCATGAAAATTATCTGACAAACTCGAAAAAGATGTTGCTGATGAAAATAAATATTTAGTTTATATAAACTTTATGTATGCATGTAAAATATAGTATGAGCAGCAAATAAACAAATGTAATGTTTTAAAAGAAATACCCAAAGAAAGTCGTCAAATAAAAGAAGAAAAAAAACAGACTTGATGTTTTACTCTGTTTATGAGTCAAATTTAAGAAATGGTAATATATTTGTCGATGCTGAAATAAACAAACCTACAAATTGTAAACATATTCCTAAATATAATTTATGAAAATTAGTTAATAACTATTAAATGTTCTTTTATCATCAATGATAAGTCTAACAAATTGGGTCATAACAAAAGAAATAGCTGATCATAACATGTGTTTACTGCTGACAAATGGCAAACAATTGCCCTTCTGGACTTCTATTTGGACAAAAATTCATAGTTCTCAGAATGCAACTTTGTCTGGCATTGACGCTTGCTTCTACATCAAATTCACATTTGTTTTCTGTCTGTTTTAGTCTGGTTTTGTTGATTGGTGAATTGTTAATGGTCTTTTACTTGTAGGCGTAGGCTTTCTTCCAACAATTCTTCAATCAAAGGCCGAAGGGCAATAACTTTATTTATGTATCTCACTAAGTCTAGTATCAGTATGTGCTTGTTTATTTCACATGTAATTTTCAACTGTTCAGTCAGATATTTATATGCATCATATGAACATGGTGATATAACGAATGATGCAATTTTTTAAATTGTTTTAATTGCGACATGTACACTTCTAAAGAAAAGGCTAAATGTATATGAAACAAAGGTTAAGTGTATATCATAACCCTTTTGTAGTATGTTATATTGCGAAACTTATTATGCCGAAGATGTATTTGTATTTTATACATTTCATTACATTACAAATGTCACAGCCTATGTTCATATCATACCTCTATGTGGTATATTTTATTCTACATTTCAAATTGCATTTAATCTAAAATATAAGCTTATTTATACTTTTATTTATGTTAATTTAATGTAATTCTTTGGTGAGAAAGTATTCTCTTCAAACAGCTAAAATGGTATTGTATGAATATATTCTAAAAGATACATTGTTTTCAAAAAATTCAAATCTATAATCTATACTTCTGCATAGCTGCCTGACAAAATGAGATGAATATGTGCAAAATGACTGCAGTTGCAGACGAAAATCCTCCTAGGGCATAACCTTGTTATTTTCATATACTATAGACTGACTGGCTAAAAAAGGATGTCTTTGTAATTTTTGTTTAGCATATATCTCTTTAGCTGTAGTTATGTCTTGAACAGGTGTTCCTGTAAATGATAGTAAAATTCATGCATACGTACTATTTGTACATTTAAGAGGTGAATATTTTAAATGGTCATAAACAAAATTATATAGAAAATACTTTGCAAACAAAAATGGACGGATAATATCAAGCAATTGCCAATATTTTTATATGATATATACCATCTACAAATAAACACACTGACTGACCGGTCAGGTTGTCAAGTTGAGGACAAGGCATTACAGTCTCAAATATTGTTATCTAATTGTACAGAAATGGAAACACCTTGTAACAACATATAGATATTAAACATTGGTAAGATTCAGGACACAATTGTTTCCTTAGGGAGAAAATTGTCTAGAAAACTAATTCATTAGATTATTCCCAAAGTGAAATATTTGCTTCGGGAAAGGGCAATCAAGGACATAACCCTGTGTTTTAATCAATATTCTTGTTGGTTATATGTAAAGTTTATTCGGGATATTATTAGGACTACATGATTCAAGTCAAGAGTATTATGGGTAGGTAACATTTATTTTGATTGATATCAAATGATGCTTTCACAGCACAATATTTTCAAATTTCATCGCAGTTTTTAGTGTAAGTTTTTTAGCTGTGTTTGAGTTAGGGTAAGTCCTCACTACGTCGGTCCGAGAAGATTTTGCCGAAAATGTCATAATCATTTAAATTAATATTTATATAACGTAATAGAATCAATATCTTCTTAGAAAGGAACGTCAAGTATTAAGTTGCAAGCCGCGCTTATTACCAGGAAAGAATACCAAGGGGATATATTTCCTGTCCTAACATTGTTTATTATACAGTCGTTTGGTCAAAGGAAATTAAAATGTGCTGCCAAATTGTTTATAATACGACAGGAATTACCCAAGTTGTCCCTTGTGAAAAAATATGCTTGTAATTTTGTCTGACAATATGTTGCAAGCTTTGCGAAATTATTTACCAAAGAAAGCCCATGTGTTTTGATTCTTCATAGTGAAACTCTATGTATTATGTCAAATATCACAAACTGTTGTGAATTTAAACAAAGGCTGAAAAGCCATCGATTTATTTTAATACAATTAAGAAACAAAACTGACTGTATAACATAAAATTTGATTTTTTATAAAATTTGTTCTGTCAAGTAAAACAGTCAATTCTGCCAATGTAAGAAAAATTAAATGGTGTACAAGTAAATTATGGTCGTAAATTACCAATATATCTTATTTAGAACAAGCATCGTAAATATTGCGCGTGTGAATTGAATAAGTCATAAATTTTATTTATAATATATAAATGATCATCCAGGAATAACACATTAACCTGTAGTCAAATATCTGAACAATGTTCGATACAGACTATTTAGTCAACGTGTCCATATCTTTGTTTGCGTGTTATTCACTTAGATGCCAAGCAATTCGACATTTCTAATATTGTAATGTTGATGTTGAAGACAAGTTGATAGATGCCATTATAATAAAACAAGAATAAAACCACTCAGGTGGCTTCTTTTGAAATGCAATATATGTGATATGGTGGCTTCTTTTGAAAAACTAATGTACATACATATATTCAAGTAATATTGAGATATTATGCCTATTTTGATCATATCGTCTTTGAAAAAAACCAACGTTTACACCATTTTCTCTTTCCAAGGTTTAATGGCCGCAACGTTCTACCATAGTATTGCTGCAAAAGAAATATAGGTTTTATAATACTTAACTTTTAAGCATTTAAAGGTCTCTGTACCACTTATCTAACTTCTTCCATCTTAAAGACAGTAATACTAAACTACACTGATTATCCCATTATAACAGCTTTTGAGAATGGTAATGTACCAAATGATAGACAAAATGGGAAGTGTAAAATAAATGTTATATATTATGCAAGACGGAACTTTGTTACAGACAAAATCAATCAAGACATCTATTTCTTAGATTATAGTTGCAACCTTGTCTTTAAATATATTTAATCGATTGTGTTTTTTTTACCAATTCAGAGAAGCTGCCGATATCGCGCTTCGTCGTACAGCGTTCCTATAACATGGTCTCATGAGCACAGATAAAGACGTAAATTTACTCGTAATAGCCATTTAGATATGAACATTAGCATGTTTATTTTGTCTGTAACCGTTTTCCATTTTTATAATTTGGAAATTATTTTGGAATGTACTTTTGAACGAGTCAAGAAAAAGTGTTTTAATAAAGCGAACCAGACAATATCTTTTCTACACATCATGCATGTACACGTGCGCATAAAATTCATAAAAGTTAACGGATAAATTTTTTACAAAAGCATTTGACTTCCGTTACACATTGGTACGTCGAATAAACATTTGTTAGTGAATAATAAAAATCTTAAGACTCTGAAACCAGACATTATGTTTCCTAGGTAACCAGAACACATCATGATCCATGGATCAGACAATATCAATAAATATAGAGAGAGCTTACGATATGTTAATAAAAAGAATGTGTCCAAAAGGATTTTGGGGAAATAAAATTCACAATTAAATCAATTGTCAAGACAACGTCAAATAGAACCTTGGGAGACTGGACTAATTAGTCCATGTGGCAAGCTCATAAATTATTCATAAAACAAGTCGTCTCGAACAAAGTCTTTTGTTAATGAAACGGTATGACATAAAACTTGCATTTATACTTGTTTTTTTACGTTTTTAATGCTGATTTTAACACATGTTTTGTTCATATATCGGCGGTTGATCCAACTTATCGACTTTCCTGGAAAATGAACAAGTACTTACCAATTTTCTCGCAAGTGTCCGACTCTACTTATCCCTAATTATTTCTGCAGAAAAATGGTAACTGGACTAAATGGCCGAGATCAACTCTGCGCCTTGCTAGAAGATCAAACCAACGGTCATTGGATTCTGATCCATTGGTTTCCCTTTTAAACAAAACGGACAGACTTAGCAAATTCATTTTAGCGGAGGTTACAACATTTTGCGGCAATGGTGCGACATTTACCAGCAAGTGCGACACATAGCAGCGTTGCTACATATAACGGCGCCACACACCGGCACTGATTAATGACCTCAAAAATGTTGTCAAGTATCAACCTAGAAAAAGATGACCAAGTAGTTTACTTCTGTATTGTTTTATTTCTTTCTGTATATCGATATCATTGACTCTGTACTTTATTTTGTTTTGAAGAATGAATACTGCCTAAGGCGGTGCTAGTGGGCTTGAGAGATTTTGCATTTTCCATAATCTCTTCTGAACAAACTCACTCAAACCGTCGCATTTGATACTTTAAACTTTGTTTGTATTGCTTTTTATGTGAAGGCCGTTTTTTTCTTCAAAATAAAACTTTTTTTCAAACTGAGTTGAAAACGTATTTGCTACAAGCAACTTCAAAAGCATTTATCTAAGACACCTTAAAGTAAAGCTTTTGTGGCAATTAGCTCCAATAATATCATAAAATATTAATGTTTATGAAATATGGGAGCAATATACGGAACAATTAGTCCCTAAGAGAGATAAAGTTCTATAAAACTAGCTCATTGGATTATTTATTTGTTAAAATAAGACAGTTAAGGACACATCGAGTATTTGAATCAATATTGGCCATACTTGTCTGTAAGGTAGGGTATTGCAATTGTACATGGTTTAACTTTTATCAACTTTTATTTCATTAATGTAACTGATTCTAAGGTGTGAAAATCGCAGAAATGGTTGGTATATCTGTACATGTTTTTTTCTTCTCAAAAAATGTGTTATATATAAATTCGCTCGCAGTAAATTGTGACTAATGTATAGTAGTTATTCAGACAGTGTCGCTTAAATTAAAAATCTAGTGTTCTGTCTCACGGTCGCTGTTACAGTACAGGACATTTATAATTAAAGAATTGTAAAAATGATTGTTTTTTTTTGTTGTTATTATTTTTAATTATTCTTTTTGTGGTTGTTGTGTTGTTGTTGTTTTTTCTAAATATATTTTTTAATGTATTGACCTCTTTTTGTATAATTATTTCAGAAATACCGATTTTCTGTATTTTTTCTACCTCATGCTTAATATATCTGAAATGGACTTGTCAATCGTTTAATATGGAATAAGTCATTCATGATATTTTCGGGGAATTTTCAGATGAATATTGACTGAACAGCAGAAATTGTAGATCATAATCAGTTGGCTTGGCGGGCTTTTCTTGGTCTGATCTTGGTCTGCACTGATCGCACGTTTATATTCAGCCACTAGCAGGCTAAAAATTAAAAGAAAATCGTGTTATAATGTGTTTTCAGACGTAAAAGCAATATCTGTAATAAATATTATATATTTGATGTCAAATTTAACAAAAGTAAAACTAACAATCGTAGCCTTCCACTGTTATAAAATTCATTCAAGCGTAATAAAGATAAAAGGGAATGTAAAATCAGACATAATTTAGTTTGTCGGTTTTTTTCCTTGACTTTTATTACTGATCAAAGCATGCTGGCTATTTAATGATACATACTCACGTTAGTAATAATTGATCAATATCTAAAAAAACTTTATTTCGAATTAATCAGCCGTGAAATTATCTGACAAGCTCGAAACAATGTTGCTGATGAAATTAAATGTTCATTTTAAACACGCAGGGTATATACATGTATACAATTTAAGTATACATGTACTAATAAATTGTTATTTTAACAAAGTTGTAGAAGTTTTATTATTATTATTATTATTATTATTATTAATAATTTTGGTCAGGAAAAACATAAACATTTGTAAAGGAATTTACGTCGCACCAACACAGTACAAAGGTTTTATGGCCTTTTCCAGCTTAACTGATGGAGTAAGACTGGTGGATACTGTCCGCATATAAAATACGTTTTGTGTTATCAAATCTCAATCTTGATATAATGATAATAGTAATAATTATAACGATAATAAACCTGTTTTCAAAAACATTTAAAATTAAATGTATAAATGCTTCAACATTAGTTCAGTAGTCTAGAATTCAACATACTTTTTTGCACTATTTAATTTCTTTTTGTCAAGAATTTTTTTTTCATAGAATTCACAGGAAAAAATCACAACCATATATATTTATGCTTTTGAAAGTGAAATAGTTTTAGGTATCATTCGAGTTGAATTATAATTCTCTCTGTGCGTGATTTTATATGTTTCTGTATGAATGTTATACATATTAACTTGAGGTCTTTAATCAAAGAAGGATATACATGTAAATCGACAATATTGATAGACAATATGCATAGTCTGGTAGAGTATACAAGTTACAAACATAGTGTTTCTAGGAATAGTGTTTCAATCTCTGATATACATAGTGTTACAATCTCTGATATACATAGTGTTGCTGTCTCTGATGAGCATAGTGTTTCTATTAAAAGTTTAGAGACTTACTGTTTCTATCAATTCAGCAGAGCATCACACCCTTTGCTTTTAATAAACGAGGCCGTGTGCAATGCACCAAAGGGCGTTATATGCGCTTCTTCGTAATAACACAATTTAAGGTAAAACTAAAATAAAAAACTCAAAATTGGTATTTTGCACACATGTATTAGTTATTTGAATTAGCTAACATTTGTTTGGGTATAATAATATTATACTAATTCTTATTTGCAAGTGCATTGCAGCTTCTGTACACTAAATGAGATACAAACACATTCCCGGGTGATTTTCAATTTTCGAGGAACAAAAATGTGCATGCAATATTTCATGCGATCATGTAATATTTAACATTTCCAGTGTGTGGTATAAACAGTTGATCTAAGAATCTTCCCAGCAATATCAAATTCGAGACTTCGTATAATTAGCATATAGAGAGCTTTAATTATTTTCTCAAATAGGTATGATCTTGCATATGAATTAGAATACTTAAACTGTATAGTGTAACAGCCTTATCATAGTGAAGTGTCCCAAAAATTGGAACTCAAACAGGCGCTTCCAGTTAAAAACGAGGCAAGTCCGAGACAATTGAAAAGAGTTAAGAAATAACAGGAAAACATTTCTGAATGGATCAGGGTAAGCATAGCCATAAAAACAGTCAAACGCAAATGAAAAATACAGTTCAAAAAACTAATTTGGCTCTCCTTTCCTTGCAGAGTTCTATTGATCTGAAGGGAAATTACCCTTCACAACAGTCTCTTATCTTTAATTGTTTTCACTTAAACAGTTTGTCTTTATAAAATTTTCTGTAAAGATTTAAGGATTATTTTTAATTTGCTTTTATGTTGACAGCATTCTTGAAAGTTGTAACTACTAATAGATTGTGACATACAAATATGATATATAAATTATTTCAAACAAATTGATGATTTAATTATTTATCATAAAGTAAAAAAATTTGATTTTTCAGTCATTTTAATATTATTTATTATAAGTAAAAATGTTTTGACTTTTCAGTTCCGGAAATCCCAAATATGTTGAGTCAATTCTTAGTTATAGATCGGAGAGACATATATATGTCCAGGATTTTGATAATTAATTGTTCTAGAACAAAATATTGTTATTTATTACATTAAAGTCCATATTAAATCACTAAGAAACCTTATCTTTTCTTTTATAGAAGTATTGTATAAGAACATCGGACTAATACATTTCAATTGTTTTTTATCAGTTTTAATATAGCCCGTTGTAGACCAATCCAATTTAAATAATAATATTCACCAAATTCAGTAACTAAACCATACAAGACGGGTGACATGCCCAGTTGACAATTTTATATAAAGTTAACATTCCAGAGACCAACTGAGCAAAGGCAAGACATTTCTGTAGGCGATGACAAAATACATTTTATAATCTTAGTTTACGACTTGACATCTTTAGATTACACACACAGATAGAATACCGTATTAAGGAACTGAAAAATCGGATCTTGCCATAAAACAAATATTCACTCAGCATAGAAGAGAAAAATAAAGACGAAACAAATTAGTTCGTGTGGAGGTCGACTTATAAGTTATTCATATTAGTTGCACTTCCTCCTGAAGGACAATTTTCGATAATGAATTGGTTAAAACTTCTTTCAAAGTCATTTAAGACTAGACTAGACAAAGTCTTTGAAAATCAATACGCTGTCCCTCAAAGCAAGGATATCTCCAGTCCTCTATCTATTTGTTTAAAACAGAATACTTAGTTGAAACAAATATGAAGTTAGTTTGTATTTGTCCTCTAAATTTCTTAATATGTATTTAGTGGTCTGCACTTCTCTATCTATTTGTTTAAAACATCATACTTGGTGGAAAAAAATATGGGAATAATTTTTATGTGACCTCTAAATTGTTTATGTATTTAGTCGTTTGCTTATTGTTTTCAACCAAGCACATACCCTTCTTTAACTTAGAGGCAATACGGCGCTTTTCATGGGAATGGCAAGAGCATGTTGCTTAAAACGTTCAAGGATAGTCGCTATATATGAAAACACATGTAGATATAACAAAATTCAAAACTAAAATCTAAGTTCAACAATTTTTATAAAGTTATGGTGAATCAAAAACTAGGCTGAGAGTGTTGTTGCTGTTTTTAATCTCTTTTTTTAGTTTCTAGTTTTTATGTCGATGTAACGATTTAAACACATTTTTTGTCATATCCTTCTGTCCACTCAGTATTGCAGCAAGTCGGCGATTTCTTATCCAATATATTCAGCGGTGACAAATGACCACAAGATTCAATGGCCCTGACCAAGCGACCCTTGAATTACTATTTCGATGTTTTCACTATTGAGCTAAGCGAGGGAAAATGTTTTTGTAAATATAACAAAAAATGGATTTCAATTGCTACGACCTTTTCAGTTAACATTATATTTCGTCCACGACTGTTTTCATTTAAATAAGGACGGATATCCATTCAAGTTGTTAAGAATGTATAACATATAAGATTCACAAGGGACTTTCAGGACACCAACTACAAGAAAGAAATAGAAGCATCTGGTTACGAGTGATATTTGATTATTAAATACTGGGTAATTATCAGGGCACCAGGACAATTGGTTCCAAAGGGAGATAAAAGTCTAGAAAACTAACTAATTAGATTGCGTGACGTGGCATATGTGCCGCGGAAAAGGACAATTAAGGGGGAGATCTTTCTTTTTTTAGTCAATATAAGTCCTAGTTGTCGGTTTAGTTGAATAGTGAAATAGTACATTTGAAGAGCTTATTTGTCACTGTGTCAATTTTAAACATATATTAACATATAAACTGCTGTTTGAATGATATTTGCTTTAAAAAAATCTGTTTTAAGTCATTTTATGTATGCCATATAAGCTATCTGAATTTTTATTTTGTCTTTAAGTTATACATGACTAAGATTACAATATTATGATGCTAAATAAGAGTATAATATGTTTCAGAACTGTGTTTTTTTAAAAGGTGAAGCAAAAAAACACAACTACACAGAAACAAATAATCTCTGGTCTTTATCAACCCTAACATCAATCATAAATCAGTTTGAACTATATCTGAGTATGTTTTACACATATTTTCTTTATTGAAAATTAATTATTATGAAAATATTTTCACAATGTATACCATTTTTTGTAAATTAAGGCGTTGTTTGGAAACCATCCAATATCTTAATCACTATTGTATTTTGATGGCTGTCTGTACGAAAGTGAACGTCTGTCGAGTCCACGCACAGATTATGCAAATTATACCTGGGGCGTCCGTGGCCGAGTGGTTAAGGTCGTTGACTTCAAACTACTTGCCCCTCACCGCTGTGGGTTCGAATCCCGACAGGGACTTGGATTCTTTCATGTAAGGAAGCTATCCAGCTAGCTTACGCAACGTCGTTGGTTCTACTCAGGTGCCGGTTCGTGCCTGAAATAATGCACTGAGGGGCACCTGAGGTCTTTCTCCACCAGTAAAGCTGGAACGTCGCGATATGACCTATACTGTGTCGATGTGACGTAAAACCCAATCAAACAAACAAACAAACAAATTTTTACCAAAGTCCCTTCATATTTGAAACTATTCTAAAACTGTCTTCAACTTTAAAGTTAAGATCACGCAAATACAATTAATGTAAACGCAACTTGATAAATGCGTTTTGCTTTTAACAACAATTATTGAGCAATCAAAATAAGAAATATGAAATGAGTTCTTGAAATATTGAAAGAAGTTGTTTAAAAGAAAGAAAACCAATAGAGATAAAAATGAATAGAAATAAAGATAGCGTAAATAACAGTAAAATTACAAATTGAAGTACCTTTCTTATGTAAAAAAATGCAAGAAAAGGATACAAAAGGAGCAATAAATATTTACAAACATATTTTGTACTGTTGTGTCCATAAACATCCGTCTCCCATCAAAGCAATATTTGCGCTTGATTGATGAAGCAATTTATACCACTGATAATTAGTCAATATTGTATGGCATTTTTGCACCAATCATACTACTTCCAAACCGACAATTTCAAACAATATTTACTTAAACATTTATGTTTGTTTATTGTAAAATAATGAAAATAAATTCATTATAGTCCTAGGTCGGGTTATACGTTTGATATTCTCTTATGTTGCCGTTTTGAGCGTTATTTTAGGAAACCTTTTCCTATTTGATATAGAGGATCTTTGATTTATCTTTTGCTGTTCAACATAGAACTTGCAAGCATAACAGTATTTCGAAGAGAATATCAAAACATAGAGATATGCTTAGAAATAATGATGTAATAACTATATTTTTTTTCGTAATTAACAGTTACTAAAAGTGAACTGCCCCTCCAAAATTAAGTTTAAGCCTTAATATGAACACATCAGTCTGCGGATGTTTCAAAATTCTAAATTTTACCAGTACCTCTTAAATATTGAATTTTGCTTAAGCCGGTGCTAGGGGGAGTTGAACGGTACGTCGCACTTTCTAGTGCCGTCCATGAACAGGCTTAATCAAACCGAGTCTGCAACATTTCTACTTTTGTTTTTAATTATCTACTCAACAAAGTTTTCAACCACTACTTTGCGGAGTAGATAATTATAAATTTATTGTTTCCAGAATGATTTTGAAATGCATTTTTGTTTGGTTTTGGACGTTCTTTAGGGATTGCGTTTTTTTTCTTTATTTTACTAGATAACATTTGCAGAGCATCACTATATAGGAGTCAAAGATTTTGGTTGCTGCTGCGAGGTATTGCTTAAGAGAAGTTAAAATTATTGTATTTGATGGGAAAATATATGTTATTGTCAGAGTTAATCATCTACAAAGGGCGCAATGTAGAATTAGTATGTTTTATGTAGGCTTTAAGTTTTTTGTGTCAAATGTAAATAAACGGCTGCCAAAAATTACTGATGGATGGGGAAAGAAAATTCTACAACGTAATTTCCCTAGCGAGAAATACTTGCAAATGTGTCTGTCAAATGTTGCAAAGTTTGCACAATTGCTAACACATTAAAACCCAAGTGGTTTGTTATGTCACGAAGAAAATTTCATGTTCTATATGAAATATCACGAACTTGCAATTTGTAAACAAAAAAAATTGTATTCATACACCAAAACCTCATGGAATTTGGTTTAAATAATTTAAGAAATCAAATCATCGTAAAACTCCCTGTTATTTGTCTTACAACTTCTTGTGATATTTTATATTTCATAATTAAATTCATTATTGCACAATATCAATTTGGGAACTGAATGCTGCCATCATATACTAAGTCATTTATTTTTAGACTGTTTCAACACAGATAATGAAGGTGTATGCCGAAAACCCGTAAATGCTAATAAATTACGATGGATTCAAGGTTGTATATTTGTCACTTACGTTATCGAAATTCATGAGAAGTCAGAATTTTTACATGTTAAACAGTTAATACTTTATCAATAGCACGTTATGTTCCCCGTGCCTAAAATACACTTTCTTTAATATCAAACTTGATATAATACGATGGAATTTTTGCATTTAAAATTGAGTTTTGCATTTGAGAATACATGTATTGTAAAATTAAATCGCAATAATGTTTTAAAGTAGTTGTTTCATTTTTGTCGGTATTTTAAAGGAAAAGAATTTAAAAATTTACTGGACTTGAAATAGCCACCAGTGCTTACCATGGTTAAATCACGCTCCTGCATAAAATAAAGTGAAATAAAGGGCGCCACATGAGGGCTACCTCTGACAGGAAAATCTGAAAGTCGCCGTATAACCTTTACAGTATAAGAGAAACCTAAATACCCAACAAACAATTTCAGGCCTTAAAGTAATTGTATCATAGTTTGGAGACCTTTCTGTTGAAAATGTGTCAGGGTTAAATCGTTTACATATACATGCACAGTGCGTTAACTGGAGTGCGGGTATTAGTTACCCGCACTCCAGAGCATGCCCATTGATTGGCTCATTTTTGCTTGGTTTACATATTGTGAAGACAGTGGAAGTGAAATCGACAGAAATGTCATATTTAGATGCTCGTTCATTGGTTCATTTTTTGCCGGGGTTTCATATTGTAACAACAGGGAACGTGTTTTTATGTTTGACTATGATACAAAAGAGAAAGAACACCAAAACACTCGGTAATCTGATTAATACTCGGGGGGCTACGCCCCCTCGTACAAATCAGATAACCTCGTGTTTCGGTGCTCTTTCTATTACATGGACAATAATAATCTGTCTTACAGCTGATACTATCGTGTTCTTATGAACGCTAAACTTCACATCAAAAGAAAAACAAAAAGATTCTTCGGAAAAAAAACTTTTAATTCCCTACAATACTTATATTTACAGTGTCATTATAGCGGCCTTCAGCTTTTCTAAAAGTTGGGTTTACAACATTAAAAAATCGTTTCATATAAATGTCAAATGGAAAAAATACACAAACAATTCGGATTATTATACCCCAATATATCCTTTACTGTAAAACTCCCTTTAGTCTATTTTGTGTTCTGATTGAATATCACCCTACTAGGATATATTCCCCGGAGAATATTTCTTATATCACCCTGTGGCATACAACTCTTGCATAATTTTTTTTTCTCATACTCTTTCGGTATGATAAAAAAATAACTATTTTGTGTTCTGATTGGATATCACCCTCCTAGGAGATATTCCCCGGGGTATATTTGTTATATCACCCTGTGGCACACAACTCTTGCATAATTTTTTCTCATACTCTTTCTGTACATTAAAATAAATAACACTTGGCTGTCGGGGTGGTAGAGGACTTGCAACCCTTGAACAGGCATATTACCCCGAGGCGCAGTTCTCTGGTTGACAATATCCTCTATCACCCCGTTCGTCATGTGTTATTTATATACTAATATACCGGCCCGCTCTTAATAAGTAGGTACTGAAAGAATAATAACATCCTACATTCTGTCTTGTACAGAAACACTTGTTTGAGACCATCTGAAAGCAAATCAACATTATAAATTTTCCACAAATGAATCTTACATTATTTTCCTGATAAAATAATTGACATTTTCTAGAATAAATCAGGTCCATCTGAAGGACTGTATAATTAGAGCACGTATTCTATTTATTCATTGAACAGATATCCCCATCATTTATTTATTATGAAGTCCAGCAATGATTTGTATGTGTGATAGTAATTCTGTCACGCCGAACGAAAGTGGTGTGCTCAAATCCAACTTAAATAAGTATTTTTCGTTTTCGTGAAAGAATTTCGTTTCGGTGAACTGAATTGAAATGCTTTGCGCATGAGCTGAAGCATTATGACAATTAATGGCGGAAAATTTCAACTTTGTTGATTTCTTTTTTAATTTCTTTTATATCATAGATAAAAAAATAATCCGTGCTATACTTTGGGCAATAGCAATAGGTTCTATTTCACTAGATAATGTTATTGCATTAAACATACAATATTAAGTACAATGTTTACAAAATTAGAATTATTGAGCCATTGCAAGACATAACACATATGTATACATCTCTTTTATAGTTTATAGTTTATGTATATTGATTAATGATGTGTATACATTCCACTTAAAAAGTAAAAAGCTATATCTAATGAAATTCTTTTTTTTTGTAGATAATCCCTTCGAATTTTGCCGTTATGCTTGACCTTTTGTAGTTTTGAAGGTTATTTGACTATCTACTGGCATTTTTGTACTCTATTTAAAAAGAGCCATGTGAAAATTAAAATTTTTTAAATAAACAAAAAATAAAAGGTATTTTACGAATTAATAAAAATTTTTGGGGGATTTTTGAAAAATATGTTTTAATGTGTTAAAGGGTATATTTTGACTAAAAACCGTTTTTCGTTTTGTTAAAAATTTTTTGGGTAGTGTAAATGGTCCAGTTTTTTAATTATTTTATTTTTACTTTGACCATTATATTAGCCTGTACTTAGTTCAAAAGTATTTAGAATCCAAAATTGGCTATTTGCCTATAAAATGGTTTTTGGGAACGTAAATCAAAAAAGAGTTATTGTTGTTATCTAATTATACTTTTTCAAGAGATAATTTTGTACTTCACAGGGGAAATTCCCAGTATTTTCTGAAAAAATCAAAAGAGAAAAATTTTTATAAACAATGATGTAAATTTTTTTCTTTTTGCGGGAAAGATCTCGAAAATTTAACCTGCTTTTGGGACTGATCTATCCATGCTCCCCGTGCAGACCAAGTCCGGGGGCAACGTGTTTCTGTTGGTTCCTTTTTGCTTTTTCCTTTAAAACAATCGCTGTTTTTGCCGTTTTGAAGACCGGGGCGCAAAGCCCGGACCCCGCGTTTAGTACCGCCCCTTTTTTTTTAAAAAATAAAATAGAAAAAAATAAAATAAAAATTTTATGGTTTGTTGCTGATTTTAACTGGCAAATTTTAATTAGGGTTTCCCCGGGTTTTAATTTTGGGGCCTGGTTAAATGGTTGGTTAACATGTATATTTTTTTTAACTATTGTTTAAAAAAAATTCAAGCATTTCCCCCTTTAAATACATTTTTTTTGACATTTTCACATTTCCCTACCTTAACAACTGTATTAACTTTAAAAAGAAATAAAAAATGTTTTGGGCCCGTGTTACTTGTATTCTCTTTTGGGCCAAAAACATATTGGGGTTGTTTATTAATAAAAGGTCATTTTTCCCTTGATTGCGGGGGAATTTTATAAAAGCCCGGGGGACATTTTAATTTATTTTTTTAAATTTAAAAGAAAAAATATCAAGAAACCCGGGTTTGATAGTAGCCGCAAGTGTTAAAATCGTTGTTAAACGATAAACAAAAAAAAAGGATTTAAATTTTTATAATAATCATTGCCATGGTGTTTTTAAACGTGTCCTACAAATTGTACTAGGTTCGTCAAAACAATGTAAATTGCTTTAACTATGCTGTAGCCTAAATGCTTTTTCAATTGCACGACATCTGTTAGATTTACGTTTAATTGCAATTTCATATTGCCATGATACTTGTATAATGTTTATATTGTTTAATGTTCAACAAACACGCTTCTAGCTAACATAGTCCATCTTCATTATTATTTTGCATGCATTCTACTTTATCACAAACTACCACTATGATATTTATGTAGTTTCCCCATCCCCAACATACAGAAAATTTAAATCACTATTAAAGGGGAAATGCTTTGCCTGCTTTAAAGCAAAAAATCCCTCAAAAATTCATTCAGGGTAGGTTTAAAAGGCATTGCATAAACAAATTTGCCGCACAGTATCAAAATAATTAATCAATAAAAGAAAATCGCTTGCAGAAAATTGATGTAACCTAAATAGGATTTGTTTCGATAAATCATTAACACGGCCTATGTAGCATATTTAGTTTGCTTGCAAATAAATACAATTTGAATTGTTTAATTGTATATTGTGTAGTGGTTTAATCCTTGCTTATATGAATTTGCAACTGTTTCTGTCCTGCTTTGAATTTGAAACTGTTCTTTTTAATGTGAAGTATTTTGATATCAAAATCATCCATATAAACCATATAAATACCAAGATTGTGTAGAGCAAGTTAGATGGAGTAAAAAAGGCTGGCCCGCTTTCCCAGAAAAAAAAAATTCCCGTAAAAAATTTTAAAATTAATCTTGGAAAGTTTTTATAAAAAAATATACAAAGAAAACAAAAAAAAGTTGGAAAAATTATTTTTATATAAATTCCCTTTTTTTTCTTTGGGAAAAAGTTTTGTAAATTTTAAAAGGTTTTACTTTTTTAAAAATTTTAACCAAAACAATATTTATTATTGTAACCCTAAACTTTTGTTGAATTTTCCCCGGGAAAAAAAGTATTTTGCCCGCATTTGTATTTTGTTAAGGACTTTATCCCTGCGCCTAAAAAAGTAAATTTTTACAAAATTTTCCCTTGTTTTTACTTATTTTTGTTATATTTAAAACGGGAGGGTTTTTTTTGCTTGAAAAGGCATTACTTGTTTCAAAAACGTTGTTTTATTTTTTTAATTTTTATTTACAATTAACCCGGCATCATTTGGGTTTCAACGGTATTTTTACAATGTACCCTGGTGTGTGTTAGAAAAAATTTTTAATAAAAAATTTGGGATTTTGGTGGGGGATTTTGCAAAGTCTGCAAATGCGTTTTAAGAAAGAAGCAACCCTTATTTTTAAAAAAATTAACTCGCAGTATTTTAAATGTATTTTTTAAAAGTTATGTAAAATTTGGGGTTTTTTTCCAAATTGGTTTAAACCCCAATACGAACAATCAAATTTTAACTTGGGGACCTTTAAAATTGGGAAATTTTTCAAAAAATATTTTTTAAAATATGGGGCAAAATTTGGGGAAACCCTTTCCAGTTTAATATTTATTTGATAGTCTTATAAAAACATTTTTTGTAAATTTCCCCCCTAGAAAAAATTTTGCATTAAAATAAAATGAGGGATTAACAAATTTTAAAGAGACAAGTTTAAAAATAATTAAAATTGCCATAAACTTTTATTAAAGAGACAAATATTGTCTTTTTTTGAAAACCCTTTTTCAAAATTTAAACCCTTTAAAGTTCGATTTATTTTTAGTTTTTAAAATATTGGGGAATATTAAACAATAACAGAATTTTGTTAAAAACTGGGAAAATTAGTTTTTCCCTTTTCCCTGAGGAAGTTTCTTGGGAAAAAGGGAGAAATTTAAAATCGGGTTTAAATTTTTATAAATCAGTTAAAACTAAAAATTTGGTTTTGGGGAACATAACTTTTTTTTAAAATACTTTTTGGGGGAAATTTTTTTAAAAGGTATGATCTTAAAGAAATGTTTTAGACACAAAAAAAGATGCTACTTTTTTCTTTTTATTACCCCTTCTTTCAAGAGTGCAAAAAATTGGGGGCTTCTGGTCCAAACACCTTGATGCTGAATTTTTTTAAATAATTACAAATTTTGGGAAGGGGCAAAACACTTTTTTATAACGCCTTTTTGGAAATTTTCGCCCTTTTAATGTTTTACTCTTGTTCTTTTTACATAATGTATTTAAAAAATTGAATTCCGGGCAAAAACAAAAAGGGTGGTTTAAACCCCCACTTTTATAGGCAAAATTAAAACCTTTAAAAATTTAAATGATTTTTTTAAATTTTTGGGTTTTTTTAAACTTGGTGTCTTGGATTTGGGGGTTTTTCCAAAAAAAACCTACTTTTTTTACTATAAAACCCAGCATCGTTTTTCTTTTTTTACGTTTTAGAAATAAGGGGCCCTTTTTTTAGTTTTATTTTTTTGGGTTTTTTAAATTTAAGTCAAACGTTTCTTTTTCACCCAAAAATTTTTACATTGACCGCTTTTTTTCCCTGTAATATTCACTGCTCTAAAACATTATACAAAAAATAAAAAACATGTATGGGCTTTTACAAAAGGAAAAAGCATTTTTTTTTGAACTTAAAAATTTTTTGTTTTTTATGCAAATGCCTCGTAAAAAAACTTATATTAATGAGACAGACAGTTGTATGTGTTATCTTTGTGGGTACGAGAAAATGTAACTTATAAAAATTGTGGGAAAAAATGGGCGGGCAGATTGGTTTGAGGCCACTTACTTAATGATGAGACGCAAAACTTACAATTTAGTTGAGGAAATGTGTTTGTATTGGCCATAATTACTTATTGAAACTTCTCAAAATAGAAAATTCTAAAACACCACTCTCTTTTGAATTTGATATCACTGATACAAGTGCTATATGCAATTGTTTTTGAAGTGAAAACGACAGAGCCTTTCACTTAAGCACTGAAGAATATATAACTTATTTAGTTTATTAAAATATATCAAATTTGTACTTTCTGATATCTTTGATTTGCTTTATCTAATAACCCCCCTTAAAATTACTGGACAAAATATTTATTTTTTAAAATTATTTTGAGAAAAAAATTTTTTTCAAACTTTTTGGGCTTTAACTGGGGTTTAAAAAACAATACATAACCGCCCCCGTGGGCGAGGGGTTAGGTCCATGATTTTTTAATTCCCGTTTTCCTTTCTTGGGGGTAGGTTCATTTCCGGGGGGTGATTTGGTAGTTTAGCACGGAGGGAAAGGGAGTCTAGACTGGTGAAACTTAAGGGGAAAGATGGTTTTGGGAACTTTTTTCCCCCCTATATGACTGAAATTAAATTGGGGTTTTGGGAAAAGCGGTAAAAATTTAAACAAACAAATTTCAAAATTTAAACAAATAAACAAATAACGAACAATACATGCCATTATCCCGACGAAAAGATAAAGGTGATCTTGGTCTTGCATTTGTCAATGTGTATTTAAAATTTGTACCCCTTTCAGGCAAGGGTTAAAAAAAGAAAATGTTTAAAGAATTAATGGGATAGTATTTTTGGAAATTCATGCACATTTAACAATACCCCAAAAAAACCCAAAAACCTTAAACTCTTTTCTTTATGGTTTTTTTCCCTTTTTTAAAAACATTTAAAAACACTACTTCGACAGAAAAATTGCAATGTTATTGTACAATAGCGTGCATTATCATGCTTACGCAATTTAATATGCACCAGAGAAATGTAAAAAAAACGGTTTTTAGTGTGTAATAAAATTTAAATTTATTTAAAATTTCTAGCTAAAAAAACAATAAGCATGTTTTAAATTGTTACAAATATTTACCCATTTTTAGGGAAGGCGTTCAATTTAAAAAAAAAATTTAAAAATTAAATTTTTTCAGTGATGTAAATTTAAACAAAACAAGATTGTTTTTATAATGGGTTTATATTTATTTTAAAATTTTAATTTTTTTCTTCATGAAATGGAAAACGTTTTTATTTGGATTTTTTGCCCGGTTTTTTTGTGACGTTTTTAAAATTTAGCATTTTTTAAAACACTTTTTATCGGCTAAATTTTGTGACAAAATTTTTTATTACTTTTTTTAATATATCTTTTAAAAAATTTAAAGACTTTGCAAACGAAACCCGCAGCCCTTTTTCATTGATCTATATTTTTCTCACAATAAACTTTTATTTTGGGAAAAGGGGAATTGACCCTTTGCGGTGAAATTTTAAAAGGGCAAACAATGTGAACATTTTATCAATTTAAAAATTTGACCTTTATCCCTAAATTTTTTTGGGTTTATAATTATAATAAAAAAAATGAAAAAGTTTCCCCCACTTTTTAAAAAAAATATTTATAAAAAAACATTGCCCAATTTTTAACCCAAATTGAAGCCTTTGAATTTTTTTTCAGAAAAGGGGAAATTGGGTTCGTGAAAAATTTTGTTCCTTAAATAAAAGCCATTGAAGGGTTTTTTAAAAAATAAAAATTTTTTCAAAATAAAAAAACAAATTTCTTTGTCAAAAGGTTTTGGGAAAGTTATTGAACTTTGTATGCAAAATTTTTAGGTTAAGATTAAATTGCCCTGGGAAAAAAATGAAAATTAAAAACTCAGGGAATTTTTTAAAATTTATTTTCAAAACTTTTCCTGTTTTTCACAATTTTTTAAAACCTTATTCGGCCACATTATAATCAAACTAATTATTTCTTTCCCAAAAATTAACCCATGACAATTTTTCGAAAAGTTTTTTACGGTTTTTTCAAAATACCAAAAACAGTTTTTTACTAAATTTCCAACTACCAAAAGTTGAATGGAATCGCAGTTGTGTGAAGAGTCCGAAATATATTTTAAATTGTTTTTTCCCTTTTGTCGGTTTTTGGTTTTTTAAAATTTTTCCCGGTCTTCTCTGCCCTTTGTTTTAATTTTTGTGCAAATTTGTGGTTTTTTCCTATAAAAGGGGAAAAGATGGTCCTAAATTTTTTGAGGATTCGTTCCTATAATTTTTTTGGCGTGATTAATTTAAAAATTTTTTGGGTTGTTTTTTAAAAAATCCCGAAAATACATGCATTGTTTGCTAAGATCAAGCAAAAATTAATTTTAGTTCCCAAAATGTCATTATGGGTTATGGTTTCCCCAAATTTTGTCAATAAAATTGACAATTGTTTGTCACAAGCAGAATTAGTTTTAAGTATGGGTACTTTTCGCTTTGTCTATTGTTTTTTTTTTTCGTTTTTCTTCGTTTATGTGTTTGATTCATTCCTTATTTTTTTTTTTTTTGTTTTTTCTATTTTTTTTTTTCATTTTTTATTGTTTATTTTTTTTTTTCGATTTTTTTTTTTTTATTTTTTTTTTTTTTTTTTGGGTGTTTGTTTGTGGATCTTATAGAAACATTTACTTGATGCGTCTATCGATAGTTTAGGTTTTATTTATGTTTGTCCTAGCTAGTGTATAATTATGCCATGGGCTGGCTAGTTAACATTCCCGAATTTATGCCAGTAAGTGTAAAAATGTGTTTTTCAATTCTGGTCTTCATATTGCAGTGTTAAAATATATATCAATCCTTAAGACAATAATATTTTGGAACCAGTATACAGACAGGCCAGCCTGCACATCAATGTAGTCTGACCAGGCTCTGTTTGTAGCATTAGTTTTCCGAATACAACATTGAAATTCTTTAATCTGATCAAACTGATGTATCAACTACATTAAAATATGTGCACCTTTTGTATTACATTTAAAAGAAATTTTAAATTTTTCAAGAAACAATTGGGAATACAATGGTTTAAATTTTTAGTGTGCTATTTTTTCCGGGAAAAATAATTTTTAAAAAAGACTTTTAAAAAAATGGAAAAATTTTCCCAAAAAGGGTCAAATTTTTAAAAAAAAAAAAAAAACCTTTGTTCCCTTTTTTTTCAAAACTATTAAAGATTTATCTTTAAATTTTAATAAAAAAGATAGTAAAAATTTTGCTGGTGATATTTGGGTTTTATGTACTGAAAATTAAAATTGGCCCTTCTATCGCCAATATTAAATTTTTTCCCGTTGTTAAAAATATTCACCCGTAAAAGTCCCCTATTTGTATAAAAATTTAAATTTTATTTGCTTCTTTTGGTTTTTACTTTTGTTGAAAGATTTTTTCCCGTACTTGGTCCGGTATTAAGTTTGTTTAAAATTTTTTTCTTTTCTTTCCAATGCCTAGACTAACGTTTCTATTTCAGTAAAACATACTAGCATATAATTTTATATAATATAAGATATACAAAATCTATTATATACTGACATTTTTATCTTGCAATAATTGGTATCTGAACTCTATGGTTGTGACTAAATTGTAATTTTCTCTTTATATATTAGATATATATCCAGAAATATATAATCAGATGACCGACAATAATTCTATATTGTCCTGATGTTACATTGATCACATTGTAGGTCAAGTAGCCAATTGTGAGATGTACCAAAAAGCGGACAACACATTGCTGAAACTCAAATTCAAAGCTCTGTGAAGGGACTGTCGAGATGCTAAAATAATTTTTAAGAAATATTTAAGGGCAAAATATCAAGAGCCTGCAAACAAAAGCTCGATTCGAGCACAGAAACTGAACTAAAGAGCGTTATATTTAAAGACACATAATTTGTTTTTTTAAAGAAAATATCTGAAACATGATGATTTAATTTTTTTATATATGTATATAAGTATTTTTGCTCTAAATTTTGAAATTTAAACTCGAAAACATTGACAATGTATAATATTTAAAGTTTCGTTAATCAGTCGTTTATTAAAAAGGTTAATGGTTTCTAAAGCAGATCAGGTTAACATTTAATACTATGTATTATAATCGTACATAATCAGCAAATCTTATTCGAGTACAAAAACGAATATAACAGATAATTTGGGTTATAAATAAATATTTTGTCCTTTGACTTGAAAGAAACGCTTTCCGAAAATTTTTAAACTTTTGCTTTTATATTTCGGACGTTACTATCTTATAACTTGATTTAAAATGTTTATCATGGCATATGAAATATGCTTAAACAAAATGTTGTTGTTGCAAACTGTTGTATGAATTCGTTTTGAATATGATTGTAAATCCGATTTTGTATTAAATACCCGATTTGCTTTGGCATAAAAATACGATTTACCAGTGGTTTAAGGGCCTGTCTTTTACCCTTCAAGCTCAGATGTGTTCATTATTATGTTCGCTCATCACACACTGATAGTTTGAAGGAAGCGGTATCAAAAGTGCGTAAGTGCTTCAAATCAGCGTCAGGCTTTCGCCATTATTGAACTTAAATGAAAATGATCAAACAAAAATTTAATGTGGCTTTTGTTTCTTTTGTTACAAATGAGATCATTGACTGCTTAATTTTTTATGCAAATGAAGGTTTCTAACCAACTCACAAAGATGATGTCATGTTATTTACATGAACGTGTTTTTTCGTGTGTGATAATAACCAGCGTCACCATCAATTTGAAAACCACGCCTAGTTGACAGCTGTAATAGGTGATGTACTTAGTTAGCCTCAAGCAATGCTATAATCATGACATCATTTTTTTCTTAAGTTTATGCATAAGTGGTGTAACTGATGATATACGATGTGACTGATGTGACCATGGGTTTTGTTGTATTATCCTCTCTTGTCTATAAAAAAAGTTAACTCCCCATCAATTATATGTAAGATTTGAAGTAATAAAGTAGAAAGGTTACATGCGACTCATAACATAGCTGGTAATGTCTGACATCATATGTACAAAATAAAATGAATTTAAATGGCTTATAAAGTTGCTGGTTTGTTTATCCAAAGAAATAATATTTATAATAAGTCATTATATTTCATGTTTAAGATTTTAGAATCTTGATTACTATTTGTTTCTTTCGTATTAAATTTCTAGTTTATTTTGAATCATAGAATGCAAATATTTTTATACAATGAGTATGTAAGACATTGAATTTCTTCAACTTCTTTCGTTTTGAAATTAACGTCCAGGATTCCTTGGAATAATATGCTTATTGATTACTGTTTTTTTGTACCAGAAGGTTCCATTGTATATTTCTGCCTAGTCTTGATTACCATTTCAACGTATTATAAGTTATTCAAAATTGTGTAAGACATTATTTTGGCAAATACTCTAATCCCTACTGTAATTATATGGTCTATCAAAGTGCAGATCGTGACACATTTAGGTTATTACATATCGATTATACTTGCAGTTAAAACAACAATTATATGTATATGCTCAATCATGTATTGTGTTAATGCATCTGAAAGGGGAATTAAATATTATTACAGAAATGTTATCATTTTAACAGAGCCTTTCAAATTTCAAACCACATGCCCCTGACGGCAATTGGTACGAATCACGTTAAGAACTTTGGAAGCTTCCATGTGTGATAACAGCTTGCTCGATAGTAATATTCAGATGCCCGTTAGTGCCTGAAAGAATGCAAGGACGGACACCTGAGATCTCCCTCCACAGGTAAAATTGGAAAATCGCCATATGACCTTAACAATGTTGGTGCGCCGTGAAACCTGACAAAAATAGTTTTAAAATATGGTGTGTAAATATAGTCAAAATGAAGAAAATAAATGACATAATAACCTCTGATTGCAGAATTCAAGCTTCAAATCATATAAATTTACATGTATCTGAAATGCCAACTGAGTTAACGAAGGGCAAATATTTCCTAAATTTTACTTTGAAATTAAGTTTTTTACAAATGCTTGTAGGGAATAATATGAATATGTAAACGTATATGTATGAAATAGAAAAACTGTACTTATGTAATTGTTTACATTGGCCAAACCACATGCCCCTCACCGCAGTTGGTTCGAATCATACCAGGAACTTTGGATTATTCCACTTGAGTAAAACAGCTTGCAAATGTTCGTAAGGAATGATAATAATATTTATACATATATGTATGAAATCGAAGAATTGTATACATGTTACTTTATTACAGTACTGTCTCATTGTCTTAGATGAAAAATCAATGTTATGTGAAATTGTTTCTTTATAAGGAAAAGGCAAACAATATATCCACTATATATAATTGCAATTAGGGATAAACACATTTTAACACAACCTTAATTATCAATCTTATCTTCAGTGTTGTTATATTTTTTCTGGTCCTTCGGGGGATCATTGATGCAAGCACTATTAATTATTTTTTATAAAACATGCATATTATATTCAATTGTACACATTATGTAAGTAAAATATATATATATATATGTGACAATATGGTTATCTTTAAAATAGAATAAATAATACAAATAAGTTGGAAACACAAAGAGTTAACAATAACCCTTTTGTCAATTTTTTTCACCATAGTACATATATAATAAACGTATTGTCTTTCAGCGCCTCTGACTGCACGGTTTAGAAACTCGTCAATAATATTATATTTCCTAGACATTTCGTTGACTTCTCAAGATAACTACTTACACTTAATCATAGAATGTATGCACTGCAGGCGATACAAAATTGATTAAGTCTGCTTCTATTCGGCAAAACTTTCACTTTACTGATTGAAAGTAGCAACCAAATATTCTTATTTCAATATTGTCTAGGATTTTTAAGTAACTGTAAATTAACAGGACACTTTTGCAGTTTCTCTCTATTTTATCTTTCTTTCTTTTATTCTTTCTTATAAACTGTGATTTGTTTTGGGAAGACGGGTACCTTGAAATATACCTATTTAATTGGAAGCATAATCATGATTGTGTTCTTACACAATAGTATACAATTCCATTGTAAAACGCAAAACCCGGGATAGAAATATGCCGAAAAAATTAATATTGAGCTTTTTGACATGATTTTAAATGTCATAATATATAATGTTCAACTGCTTTTACGCTATTTGTATTGCTTCAGTTAAGCATCAGTTGTGTTCAAAACTTTCATGTGATATTCTTATTTTTTCTATTGAACAGGCCTGTATTAGATATTTTCAATGTAAAGAAACTGAGGAAATAAAATTATAGCAAGGTGACAATTGTTTTGTTTATCACAACTAAAATGTACACTGCTATCAATTTGAGACCACGCCTCGTCGACTGCTGAAGTGTAACATTTGAAAATGTAAAAGTAGTTTATTTTTTAATTCTGTTCTGTTCTGTTAATTAGAAGACTTTCAATCGTAAGAAATACATTTGAGCAAATATCATATTACATGTATAATGAATATTATACGTACGACTTATACTGTTTAAGATACATGTATATTTGCCGTGTTTTATCATTAGTTATACGTAATAATGTTAATAAAATAGAATACATGAAAACATGGAAAGTGGATTTCTATTTGTAGTTGGTTTGATTATTAACCTGTAAAACATTTCGGGAAAATCATTAGCATAACCTTGTTTTAGATAGATATTAATGCATATGAAATAAAGAAGCATACATTTACCCAATTTTATATTATGTCTTCTTGTTCACATACAAATTTCTTAAATTATAATAAATATCCAATTAGAGCAATAACACATTTTTCAAAAGTGTATGCTTATATGTGCTAAAAATTCGTTAATTTCAGAAAGAAACTAATAATAATGTTGATGTTATCTATCTAATATGAACATCAACTTAGATCGAATTAAATTTTGAATTCTGCTTAAGCCTGTGCTAGAGGAGGGGGTGTGGATGATCGTTTGCGAACAGGCTCAATCAAACATAGCCTGCAACATTTTCAATTTTGCCGTTTTTGGGGCGTTCGTAAGGGATTCTGTTTTCTTTCTATTTTAAGGTCCACCCTACTCAATAGTTATTAATGTGAATGTCAGACAATATGAAAAATCAAAATCAACAAAGTAGGGCGGCATACAATGAACGCTTTCCTTAACAAAAGGACCACCGGCATAGAACACAGCAGGGCATCAAACAGGACGGGGCATACGTGAAAAAAACGGACGGGATATCATTGTAAAAACAGGAAATCATAGAAACCTACAAGGTTATTAAAGATGAAGATTAACTGATGAAAAATAATTAAAAGACCTACAAAAGGATAAGGGTGAATGGGAAGAGGACCTGAAGGGCTGGGAGGGGGAGGGTAAAATTGTAAAAAGTAGTTATTTAATATAAGTTAGACTCGAGCTGATTACTTTTAAGGGTAAAAGGGGACTATGACACAAAAATATAATACACATCTAAAAGGATGGTCATCTCAGGGCATTCAATATAACAGCCAGGTTTGTGAATTTGTGAATTTGATTTACAGTAATGAACAAGATTGAAAGTCCGAAAGTTTTTTTTGTTTTATTCTCTTAAGTAGGGGTCTTCTTATAAGTAGGTGTATAACCAACCCTGTTCAATTTACGTAGCCACTGTCTGATCATAATTGAAGGCCGAACCGATTAAACAGGAGCTGCAGTCACATGACTTAAGGATACACAATAGTGTTAGAAACTCGTCCCTTAAATGAGGATCATTTTCATATTCAGTACAGAAGTAATAAAAAGGAATATCGACTGGGTAAAGTTTAAGTTAGAAAGGTCTTTGACCACTGACATTTAGAAGAATGCACTTACTAATCAGCCAGTCTGGCGGTAAGTTTTTATAGTCACAAGTAGACATAATTATCGAATGTATTGTGTTTAACCTTTGCAACGTTTTCTGTTTAGACTGAATTGTGATTTCTTAAAGATTATGATAAAATAGAGTGAAATAAGAATCCCTAAAGAAAGCCCAACGCGGCAAAATTGAAAATGTTGAAAGCATGGTTTGATTGAGCCTGTTCATGGACGGTACTGTCAAGTGCAAATTACCGTCCACGCCCCCTAGCACCGGCTTTAGCAGAATTCAACATTTAACATGAACTGGTAAAATTTAGAATTTTGAAACATCCGCAGATGTGTTCATATGGCGGTTATCATGGAACCATAAAACGCATTTGCTTCCAACTTTTCAAGATCCGAACTCTAGAAATGCAGAACAAACCATTTTTGTATGCTAGACTTTCTATTAGATTCCATGCTTGCAAAATATGTAAATACCCTGCATCACGAAACATTTGTTATAATGATTACCTTGGACAGATAATCTATTTACACATATAACATAGATAAAATACATGTATATAACTTTTATCATCACGGTGCGTCTATTTGTCAGCGCTTATACTTGTTTGTATAAACTATAATGTAATTTCATGGTTTAAAGCTTATGGCAGATGCACATGCTTACTTTAATTTTCGTCCTGATAGCGTTTCCTATATCTTCAAATGAAGAATGTATTGTAAATAAAGAAGCCATAATGCCTTTGATCAGCAATTTTTTTTATAGAACTTGCTTTGTGTTATTTCGTAGCATAGCATTTAGATATTGTAATAACATCTTAGATAGTGTTATATAATTGTATCATCAAGAGATTTAAATTTACATAGAGGAACAGCAGAATCTGAAATTGAATATATTTTTGTTCATATTACCGAAGAAATGTTGGTGGTGTGGTGGGGGTGAATATGTGTAATGTATAAGGCGATAACGAAAAGACCTAAACTTGAATGAAAGCATTTGAAGAACACCGGCCTATAGTGTTTAATGTGGAAACCACATCAAGATGAAACTGATTACAGGAAACGTGTGTGGTTTCTTCACTTGAAGTATTCGTGTCTTGGTCCGTGTCTGAAACAAGAAAGGAATTCATAAATGGAAAACAGAAAGAGTTTTTGCATATACAAAAAGAAAGAAATATGTAACAAAGTTTAATAGCGACAGTAAATTTATGATATAAACTTCTGAAATGTTAAAATAATACACAATATAATGTAAACCTTCTAAATAATTGCAACTTTGCAGTTTTCTTTGCCAGATATATTAAAATTTCATATCTTAATATGTTTCAGATACAAGAAAATGAATCTCAAGGGACAAAAAGGCAGCTAGTCTGATACTTTAGACTGATAATGTAATTTTCTCTCTCCAAAACACGTTCTATTTAACATTTCTTCTATATAAATTTATATATATGCCAGCTGTAGGTAAAGCTATTGAGTTTTTGGTTTTGTAATATTTAAAACATTTCTTGGAAGTATTAAAGAATTATTGATTTACTGATTTAGTTTATTCGTAAATTCAATTTCTTTTCACTGCGTTCTAAATCAGCATTGATAAATGACCAAATAACGTCCAAAATGCCTTTTAGCAAGTTATTGAACATAGTAATTTGATAGAGGTATAAATGTAATCTGTAATAGTTAATTGAATCATGATAAATGCTGATGTCAAGAATGAATATAAAGCTTGTAATATTAATGATAGCAGCAGCTAGACAGTAGATAGTACAAGTATGATGTAATATAAGTAATATTTGATGATACATAATTTACATATACTTGCATTTTTGTACGCAACTTGGCAAAAGGAAATGGATAAACTAACAATGTGTCTCATCAACAACGAAGAGGTCATTGATTCTGTAAATAATATAACAATTATGAAGATATAATTATACATATGATACGCAAGCATCAAACAAAACACTAACAAAGTCTGATTGCTTATGTTTAGTTTTTACTGCATCAAATTTTTGTATCAAATTATCTGCAACCAGAAATAGGGAAACAGCATTTCAATAGCCTTCAGAGTCTTGACTGGAAGTTTGCCATAACAAGGAAACAAGTTTATTAACAGGACTATTTTATTTCTTAGTATTAATTGAACAGTTCAAACTAAACTATAATGACAATAAATATTGCCTTTCCCAAATATCAAAAATTAATAGTCTTTAAATGTACATGTACAATGACCATTTTGACAAACGTTTGTAGGTGGCTTTATTAAATCTAATGAATATAACGCCCTCTGGCTAGAGAACAGTTAATAAAATGTATTGTACTAAACTCAGACGCTGACAAATGATGGATAATCTTTAAACCGAGTCCACCCACTTTTCAACTGGCCGTGCCTTTTTTTAAATTTATCTATGTAATGTGCATACACATTGAAATATCCATTGAAATTTATTTATAATGACATGCACACAAGATAAATGTGTTCTTGATTCTTCATATGTGTAAAAGTACAGTCATTTGCTATGTCTATTTAAATAATAAATGTAAAAAGAAACTGAGATAAAATTGCCGTAAAAATGAAATACTTTTAAGTTTGCATCTCATATAAATAATAAGAATATATTAATAAAATATATAAAAATGTTACATTACAAAATATACAATATTGTCTGAATGCTTTTTGTGTCTTGTATCAAGAGTTTTATCCAATTTTTTTCAGCCAGGATATGAAAATAACTTCTCATCGGATAAAATTCATAGACATATGGAAGATTGCCATTGCGAGGAAGCGAGTTAATTTGAAAAAAATCCATTACTTCAGGGAGACGTTTTATTGTTTGGAATACTGCAAATTGCTTATGGATCTAAAAACATATATAAAATTGTTAAGGCAAGAAGAATAAAAGAAGAATAAGAACTATACTACTTTATAAATAAAACAGTGGCTGAGAGGTTATTTAACGCATCGGACTGGTTATCTAAGGATTGCCGACCTTGCCAGTTCAAACTCTGTCAGGGGCAAGCCTTTGTTTCCTTGAGCAAGAAACTTTACACTCATTGCTTAGTACTGGTTAGTTCCAGGAACGGATTCGAGAATGTTTCAGTAAGCTAATAGTGTCCAACAATCAAACTAAAATCAACTTGCATGTATAAACTAACTAAATGGAACTGTAAAACTCGTTAAAAACAAGCAGAAAAAAAAGAAAATGGGATTTTTTGTAGCAATGTTATAGCAAAAACAAATCCATAATTCATTGAAGATTTACTCGCTTTTAACAGAAAAAGTAAAACCTTTCAATGTTTCTCGTTGTAATATGCTTTATTGTTTTAACACTGATAAAATAAGTACCACATACAATATAACTATTTAAAAACTTTCAAATTATTAAACAAACAACTGCCTAAGACAAACAAAAATATTTAACATAACGTATATAACATATATTTTCTTTAAAATAGGGTTGACTATAACTAAGGATACAGTTTTTCATTTCTGTAAAACAGTATTTGGCTACAATTAATGCCAATTCCTTCAGGAGCTTGTTGCATTCATACCCAAACATCTGCAAGAGAAAGAAAAATTGGTTTGTACGACATGAAATCGCACTGATAATGCAATAAGAGCTATACAGTTACTTTCAGAATTCCCAAAACTACATTTCATTTCCAGAAATGTTCGAGTCGAGACATTAATTATATATATGGTGCTTTTGCCAAGTAAGACGCAGTATGGATCAATATTGTATCGCCTGTAATATGTATGCAATATCTATAATTAACTTGATCTGCCAGACTGGTTGGTCAGGAGTCTATAATTGATTGTTTGCCAAAAATCGGTATAAGTCTTAAAGGTAATTCTCGAAGGAGTTATAGATTTTCGTTTAAATACTACACTTTGTAATGATATCTTTGAAAGATATACGTGCATTCATTTTAACTTAAAACCACTGCACTTAAATGAACATAACATACCTTCAAAGTGCATGGACGCTTAAAAACGTGTACTAACACTTTTTCTAAACTGTAAAGAAAGAAGTATTGGCACAATACATTTTCTTCCATAAAACAAATCTACTTATATATGTTTCGTTAGTACGTCAGCGGTGTCTGTAATTTGGGAAATAACTTTTGTATTGAATCTGGACAAAAACTAAATATTAAATGCACCTACACAGATAGTAATACATGTACTAGTTTTCTTGCGGTATTTTGAACATTTTAGTGTGTCAGCAACTTTGTTTGATATCATGAGAATGCATCTGTCGTAATAATGCCCGAAGGAAGGTTACTCACCTCCGTTGATATGGTCATTAATTAAGGCTTCAAGTTCAAAAAGAGAAGAAAAGATAAAATACATTAATGAGATTACGCATAATATAACATTTAAATGTTTTTGCTTTTTTCTGTAAAATAATTTAGTAATTATCTTTTTTATGGCAACAGATGGTTTTATTTACTTACTTATTTATTTATTTATTTTTAAGTATTACTTACAGATGGTTTGACATAAATTATATTATATATAATTCAAATAATAATTCAAAAGTAACAACTAGGTATACATTTTATGTTGAAGAATTTGTGCGTGCGTGTACGCGCGCGCGTTTGTATGTACGTGCGTGCCTATTTGTGTGTGTGTGGGGGGAGTATGCGTGTACTTGTTTTGTTTTAATTCTTCGTTTTGTAATATTTTTGTTTTTGAAGGGGGTGGAGTGGTTTGCCTTGACATTTGTTGCATCACGAAAATTCAGACATGTTTTCAAAGTATGCAAGGTATTTTGTGTTTTCGCCAACAAGTTCTATGTTACTACTTTAGTTTATATTTCAGGTATTTCAGACTACAGGGTAAATGACCACCTACACGCCATTTGTCAATACTTTGGTTGTTTTTCAAACATTTAGCCCCGATGACACTGTCTAGTTGTTGACCATGATATATATGTAATCACAGGTAGAAAAAATATTTCTCATCAGGTGTGTCGTAAACTTCATGGGACCAACATAATATCATAATGACATTCTAAAGGAATCTTAAATAATTTTGTTGTAACTATATTATATATCTTATATATTAATATAATATATTGTATTGCTCAGGATGTTGTAGTTATATCTTGTGTCAGGTCAAGGGCTTATTAGCTTAAACCAGACTGTTGTTGTTCATATGTAGATTTTAAAATAAAGAATGTTTCTTCTTCTTCTAAAATTGATATTGCAAAAAAAAACAGCAGTAAAATTAAATGTTTGCAGCCTTTTATAATGTTATCATAATGAGATTCCACAATAAATCATCAATGAACGTGTAAAAACTTACTAAAACATTTCGTTTACCTATAGTCTAATGATGTGTTGCAGAAACCAATAGTAGACAAAAGTAATGACTTAATCAGGTCAATCACGGCAGATTGTACGGGTTCTTTTTTAAGCATATTTCATCTGGCTTTTTACACTAAAAGTTTAAAATAATGCTCCTGCTTATTCATGTATGGAGACACAAAAAAACTTCTACTGCGCGCATTTTACATATCTTTTGAAATAAAAATGTAACTGGCATTGAAGTGTGAATACAAATTACAGAAATAAATTTTTAAAAGGCACGGCTAGATGAAAAATGGATGGAGCTAGTTTAAAGCATATGCAAGCTTATCATGTGTCAGCGTGTTGGAGACATTAAACTGCACTAACTGTCCACTAGCCAGGGGGCGTAATTACTCATTGGATTCAATAAGGTCTCAAATATATCTACGTTAACAAAGACTCCTGAATTTTGATTTTTTAATTTAAATTGAATGGTGCATATTTATTTTAAAGGTGGGACATGCATTCATACAGTTTAAACTTTGCGAAACTAAGGCATCAAAATTGTTTCCCAACATAAGGACAGGAACAAAATGATTTTAACTCTCGAGACAAAAAAAAATAGAAATAAATGTATAAAAACCGGGAATGGTAACTTTTTTGTTTGGCATATTGAATTGTCGTATATAGCTCTGGAATTGGGGGCTTATCAATATTTTACCGACTTTGATGGAATAGGACGTAATTTGATAAATCGAAAAATTGAAGACAACATTGTTAAGAAAATTCGAAGTAATATAGAAGTAGCAAACAATATGTATTTTGCATTCATTATAAGTTTGTTTGTTAGTTGCTCTTGTTTTTTTACTGTTGTTTTTTATGTGTTTTTACCGGATATGCATCAGTTATTCGATAAAAAAGGTTTTGTCTTTACAAATACAGTGTATATAAAATAAAACATAAAATTTATGGTTTTAAATATTACATTCTGCAAATAATATAAATACAACCGTCAGAAATTCGGTTAGATGATGAATTCTTATGAATTAACTTATGTTCAAGTTATGGCAAACTTCCAAACTATCATGGCTGTTGAAAGAGCTGTTTTCGTATAACCGGCTGCAGATAATTTGATACATAACAATTATATTCGATGCAGTGAAACTGAACCTACGCAATCAGACATTGGAAGTGTTTTGTCTGATGCTGGCATTATGATATGTATTATATCTAAACACTTTCCAGACTATCAGATTATAATATTATTAAGAGAAGCATGCCTCTATCTGGGGTCGTCTAAAATATGCATTGTAAGTTTATCTACAGCGTTTTTTATACATCAATCATAACAAAAGGAGAATATGCCGCGACATTATGTCGAAATAAAAAGTGGGCTTCTTTATTCGGTGGTGGTGGTAGTTTTCAATCCGGATCACAGCAGTTAAGCCTGCGCATCATTTCTGGTTAGGCTGTCAAGCAGTTTATCAGTACTAGTTGCCTTCACTTTTGCAAGGAACTGCAAGAAGATATCGTAATGTAAAATGACGTATTACTCAATATTTTAATTACTAAAGGTCCTTATTCAATGTTGATCAAGAACAAAGTGAAAAGAAAGTGAATTTACAAATGCAACTTCCATCTATACAGTAATGTTTCTTGAATGTAAGAAACCAATATATCAATAGCCTTACTGCCAACATCTGGTATATGTTCCCAGAAAAGTTAAATAAACCGGGTTTTTTGAGTGAGGAGGTTACATAAAAGTCTGATCAGCGAAAAAATGTATACTTATCATATAAACTGCCTTCTGTCCCATGAGATTTAGTTTTCATTTGGCAAGAAACACATTCAAATATAAAATTTTAATACATCTGGCAAACATACAGCAATGTTGCAATTATTTAGACCAACTTAGTTTTTGTGTAGCCTGAGAAATGTATAACTTCTTTTAAAAAATGATATAGCAGTAATATCTCAAATCCTTTATCATAAACTTACGGACGCCATAAGCTTTTAAAGGTCCAAAATAAATAAAACGCTTTGTTACCCTATAGTTTTTGTGTAGTCCTAGATATGTAACATTTCTATTGAAAAAGATATTAAAGTATATAAAAAACAACATTAATTTTGTCATAAACTTACGGTCGCCATAAGCTTTTTATTGTCCAAAATAATACATATGCAAACACAACGTTTGCAGAGTGCATTTTTATTAACTAAACTACTATTAAAAAATATTATTTCAAATATTTGGTAACTATTTCAGATATTTGGGAATTTCCCTCGAGAGCAGTGATACCGTAACAAATAAATATGAAGATAACAATTTCAGATTTGGTATAAATGATTCGATTCTTGCTATTTAAAAATTATGCTCGATAGAGATGAACTGAAAAACAATACTTGTATATGTTCGATTTTTCACACATATTTTACGATTTTTACAAGATTATGTAAGAGAAAATAAAAATCCTTAAAGATTGCCTAAAACGGCAACATTGAAAACGTTGCAGGCTCGGTTTGATTGAGCCTGTACATGGACGGTACTGTCAAGTGCAATCTACCGTCCACGTCCCCTAGCACCGGTTTAAGCAGAATTCAACATTATGAAATGGTAAAATTTTGAATTTAGAAACATCTGGCTTGCGAAATACAAGATTATTAAAATTGAACCTTTTTAAATATTTTTTGAGAAAATATCAAGTTATATGCTTTCAAGATGTAGGATCTTATTACATTTGAGACAATTCTTGTGCCAATTTTCCTCGCATTTCTGTCAGAAAATAATTCAACAGTATGAATTATTAGAATCGACTAGACACAATACCGGATCATATTGTCTAAAACTTACCAAACAGATGACCTACGTGTCTTACTGCATTAAGATAATATCTGTCTGGACAAACTCTATATATATCATTTCTAGATGATTTTTTTTATATATTTTTTTCCTGGTCATTTTTTCTGTCTATTTTATTTTATTGCACGTGGGATATTATCAGAATATTTGTTTTTATTATATATTTATAAATAAAATATTGAGAAATATTGATGAAATAAAAAGCGAATTTTCTTTTTCCGTATTTTCACCGTAAAATTCTTTTCTCATTGCAGTGAAACAAATTTTCCGTATGTTCACTGGTGTCTTGCTTGACTACTTTCATCTAAATTCAGCCAGTACACAAACATTTAAGGGAACATCTTTAAAATTATCCTGTCAAAAAGAAAAAAATTATATGAAAACAGGAAATTCAAGTTTCTTTCTATAAAATACAGGATTAATTTTCATCTTGTGGTATGAAAAAATATCATATTTCACTCGTAGGCTACCGCCACTTATGCAATATTTATTTTCATACCACTTAATGAAAATTAAAAAAAGTGTTACAATTGGAACAAATGAGAGTGATGAAATTGAAATTGTTGTCTTGCTTTTATAACTTTTAAATTCCATGCTACATGTTGACGGGGATATAGATATACATTTCTTGAAATATTTTGGCTCATATGGAGGCATAATGATTGATTAAAGGGCCGCTTTCCTTTTTTATCGTTTGGGTTACTTCTAGAGTGATAAGTTTCTGCCCTTGCTTATAACAAGAATATCTCAATAAGCCAATCATAAATCTGGACAAAATGTGATTCCTCGGAAGCATTGATTACAACAAAATTACATGAAAATTGCAGACTCGGTTTGATTAAGTATGTACATGAGGAGCGCTTGACTAACTGGAACTGAAAGTGATAAACCTTTGCCAGAAGTATAGAGCTAGACTCCATACTGTTTTTAGTGCAATTTCTGAGTTTTGAATTTGGAAGAGTCCATTTAAAATTAAAGGGATTTCAGTATCAAAATTTGATAATTGAGCATTCCAATGTGTATCTGTACTGGTAGATATTGTTTGTCTTTCAACTGGATAAAATACTGAATTGTTACTGAAATTGTGCCATTGGATTGTGAGTTTAAAACGCAACATATTTTCTCCGTGTGTAAAAGATGTTTTTTTTACATTTCAAAAAAGACTGTATAGTACTTAGTAATTTACAGTTGTATTTTTTTTCATATATCAAATTTGAGCATGATGAATCTCTACTTTGATTCAAAAGACTAAAGGGTTAAATTGGTGATTATGCGTTTAGTTTCTAAAAGTAATTCATAAACACTTTTCAAAACTTTAAACAGAAAATCGACAACTTTAATGAAATCTAACTAGATTTTATTTGTCAAGTGATGTGTTGAAGTTATTGATGTGAAACAAAATGATTACTTAGAAGTTGAAAATGTAAAATGAACGGATAATAAATATTCATAATGAATATTGGATACACCTAGTGTTTATAAATAACAAAATAGAGTGGAACTATGAGAAAATAAACATCAAATACATACACACGAGTTTTTGCCAAGTAGATTTTAAACTGCAAATTTGATACCAGCAAGCGTTGATTCATGATTATGCGAAAATGTGTCAAGGTTATGAACTACATCAATAGTACCAGGTTACTGACTCCGTAGCAATATATGCCTTCATCAGCATAAACCATGTAAACTACCGGGGCATAAATTATTGTATGTACATTCAAACTAGGTTGCGATTTTATAAAGTAAATTATTAGTAAAAATAAAAATCAAATTACATTGTTGGTGGATTGTTTTGAGTTAATCTTAATAGAAATGTCGCGTGTAAGGATCTGTTTGATAGGCGCTGGTCCTTCTGGACTTTCTACCCTGTATCACTTTGCCGACATGGAGGATATGCCGGAAGTGGTTTGTTATGAGAAACAAAAAACATGGTTGGGATTATGGAACGTGTCGTGGAAAACAGGTAGCATTTTGGTATTAATAATTTTTGTTATTTATAATTACTTAAACTGAAAAGTTATATATTTGCCAGATGAGTCGAAATATTTCAATAAAATCAAACTTAGGAATAATTTACTAAGTTATCAGGAAAAGTAAAAGGTTTCAAGATTCAAGTAGTATTTTACAAATTATGTGCGATTTATGACTGATTTTCCGTACTTTCCACTCTATTTCTACTGCGTTACTGCGTTTGTATATTACGTGTTTTGTAAATGTCATTGATAATGTGTTAATTGCTTCCTTTTGATTAATTCACATTATTACACATTCAAAATTATTATGAAAATTAGCATGAATCTGGAGGCGTGCTGCTTTAAAGCCAACCTTTAATATATATATTTGTTTCCCCCTCTCGCGACCTGTATGAGTTAAGATTGAGTAAATAAGAAGGTATATTTTTAAATCTGAGTCATTTTTTTCTTTTAAAGATATGAAGTTTTATCAGCTTATTTTACGAAAGCGTGTCCAAATGAAACACACAAAAAATTATGTTAAGGATATGGGATTTTTCTTAACTTTAACAATCTTTTTGAAGAAAGCTACACATATATATATTTATATAGACAAGAACATTCAAAGTTCATGTACATACGTTCACCTATGATAATTATAAGTGACTGATAATAACAGAAGATGGCTTTTGATATACTGTAACATTTTTTTCCGTTTTGCTATCCACATTTCTTAGGCTGCTGTAATCAAATAATTTGTTCACGAAAGAATTATCACAAAGAATGTCAAAAAGAATCACAGTTACAGATCCTGTAACTCATTTTTTATGTTTTAATATCATAAATTTAATGCTCAAATGAAGATTTATCAATATTGTAAGTATTTGTAAATATATTACCAAATTTACATTTCATGTTAATAAAGGTGGGTAAAATGTACTTCAATAAAGTCTAAGTCATATTTTTCAATAAGAAATGAATGCACATATTTTGATGATTATATATAATGTGGACACATATTTGCAGTACATATTTTACATATTCTTCGATGTTTGAATTTTTTTTTAGAAACATGATAACATTCATCACTTGAATGTGGTAACAACCTTATTATCTTTAAAGGGAAAACAAAACAAAATCTTGCATATCATTTTGTTTTCATTTTGTATATGTTATCTTTCAGGGTTAGACGAAAACGGAGAACCTGTTCATACAAGTATGTACAAATACATGTGGGCGAACGGTCCAAAAGAAATGCACGAGTTTCACGACTATCCTTTCGATGTACATTATAAAAAGCCTACGCCATCTTTTCCCTCCTTACTCGTCTTTAGAGATTATCTTGAAGGTATTTAAAACAAATTAAATGATATTCATTTTATTCAATTCTAATATTTGTTGGATAATCGTGACGTTTATATATAGTTTTATATACACTGCTGCTGTCGATTCATGAAGAAATCTTACTTTTTTCTCTAAAAAATGATGCTTGCTGTATTAAAAATAAGTTATAAAGATTGTTGTCATATTATATGGCCGTAAATAAAAGGCTGTTTGTGATATAACCCTCGCCTAGCGGCTCGGGTTATATTTTCAAATAGCCCTTTATATAGGGCCATATAACCTGTCAACAATCTTTATAACTAATCATATACGCGGCTGCTGTCTATTTATGAATAAATCTTTTTTCTCTAGAAAAAAGAAGTTTACAATATTATAAATTCGTTATAGATATTCCTGACAGGTTATATGGCCGTATATAAACCGTTGTTTGCAAAATAACCATGGGCCCAGCAGATCTGGTTATATTTACAAACAACTGTTTATATATGGTCATATAACCTGTCAGGAATATTTAATTAAAAACCTTTTATTAATAATATAAACGGTGGTTGGTATATATAATCTGAGTCATAAGGCGAAGGTAACATTGTATATAATCGTTTATATATGGCCATATTACCTGGCATATATCTTTATAAAGAATTTATCATACTGCAAACTCCTTTATTAGAGAAAAAAATGGAATCACTTTATAAATTGACTGCAGTCATGTATATAGGTTATATAAACGTCACAATTGTCCAATGAAAATCAATGTTACAAACTTGCAGTATTATTAAAAATGTTATACTGATATCATATAATTTACATAATGTTTATAAATTCATTAACCAGAAAATTTTATCGTCATGTGATCATATGACGTCATGTATCAAGTCATACCAAGTTATATATGTGTCACCAATACCATAACTGTTTTAACCCATTTTTTACAAACACATAAACAAAGACAATATTTTTTAACTTGATCCATTTATCCGCAAATCTAATTTTTATATTTAAACTCATTTTAAGGATCCAGACAGTGTTTCCTGTTACAAAGCTTTTTATGTAAATTTTGAACGGTATTTTGTATGTGAGATGTAAGCAGTGAACAGAGAGCTAAGCAAAAAGGCATTTTAATTTATATAGGAAAGTCAATGATCTGCTGTAATGCTCAGCTGTTTTTGGGCATCTGGAAGGGCATTCCTAAATATAGTGTAAAAATGCTCTGGTGCAATACGCAGCTGTCTTGGCAATCTAGCAGAGCATTCCTAGCTTAATTGAAAAAATGCTCTGCTGGAATGCTAAGCTGGCTAGGCAATCTAGCAAGGCATTACTAAATATAGTGTTAAAATGCTCTGCTGGAATGCTAAGCTGGCTAGGCAATCTAGCAGGTCATTACTAAATGTAATGAAAAAATGCTCTACTGGAATGCTAAGCTGGCTAGGCAATCTAGCAGGGCATTACTAAATATAGTGTAAAAATTGCTCTGCTGGAATGCTAAGCTGGCTAGTCAATCTAGCAGGACATTACTAAATATAGTGTACAAATGCTATTCTGGAATGCTAAGCTGGCTAGGCAATCTAGCAGAGCATTCCTAGTTATAGTGAAAAATGCTCTGGTGGAAAGCTAACCTGCTGGACAATCTAGCAGGGCATTCCTAAATATAGTGAAAAAATGCTCTGCTGGAATGCTAAGCTGGCTAGGCAATCTAGCAGGGCTTTACTAAATATAGGATAAAAATCCTCTGCTGGAATGCTAAGATGGCAAGGCAATCTAGCAGGGCATTACTAAATTTAGTGTAAAAATGCTCTGCTGGAAGGGTAAGCTGGCTAGGCAATATAGCAGGGCATTCCTTAATATAGTGAAAAAATGCTCTGCTGGAATGCTAAGCTGGCAAGGCAATCTAGCAGGGTGTTACTTAATATACGGTAAAAATGCTCTGCTGGAATGATTAGCTGGCATGGCAATCTAGCAGGGCATTCCTAAATATATAGAGTAAAAATGCTTTGCTGGAATACTAAGCTGGCTAAGCAATCTAGCAGGTCATTCTTAAATAAAGTGTTAAATGCTCTGCAGGAATGCTCAGCTGGCTAACAATATAGCAGAGCATTCCTTAATATAGTGAAAAAATGCTATTCTGGAATGCTCAGCTGGCTAGGTAATCTAGCAGTGCATTACTAAATATAGTGTAAAAATGCTCTGTTGGTATGCTTAGCTGGCTAGGCAATCTAGCAGGGCATTACTAAATATAGGGTAAAATTGGCATGCTGGAATGCTCAGCTGGCTAGGCAATTTAGCAGGGCATTACTAAATATAGTTTAAAAATGCTCTGGTGGAATGCTTAGCTGGCTAGGCAATCTAGCAGGGCATTCCTCAAAATAATGCCCTGCTGGAATGCTAAGCTGGCAAAGCAATCTAGCAGGGCATTACTAAATAAAGTGTAAAAATGCTCTGGTGGAATGCTAAGCCGGCAAGGCAATCTAGCAGGGCATTACTAAATATAGTGTTAAAATGCTTTGCTGGAATTCTAAGCTCGCAAGGCAATCTAGCAGGGTATTACTAAATAAAGTGTAAAAATGCTCTGGTGGAATGCTAAGCTGGCTAGGCAATCTAGCAGGGCATTACTAAATATAGTGTAAAAATGCCATGCTGGAATGCTCAGCTGGCTAGGCAATCTAGCAGGGCATTACTAAATATAGTGTAAAAATGCTCTGGTGGAATGCTTAGATGGCTAGGCAATGTAGCAGGGCGTTCCTAAAAATAGTGAAAAAATGCTCTGCTGGAATGTTAAGCTATCAAGGCATTCTAGCAGGGCATTACTAAATAAAGTGTAAAAATGCTCTGGTGGAATGCTAAGCTGGCAAGGAAATCTAGCAGGGCATTACTAAATATAGTGAAAAATTCTCTGCTGGAATGCTAAGCTAGCAAGGCAATCCAGCAAGGCATTACTAAATATAGTGAAAAAATGCTCTGCTGGAATGCTAAGCTGGCAAGGCAATCTAGAAGAACATTACTAAATATAGTGTAAAAAATGTTCTGGTGGAATACTAAGCTGGCAAGGCATCTAGCAGGGCATTACTAAATATAGTTAAAACATGCTCTGCTGGAATGCTAAGCTGGCAAGGCAATCTAGCAGGGCATTCCTATATATAGTGTAAAAGTGCTCTGGTGGAATGCTTAGCTGGCTAGGCAATCTAATAGGGCATTCCTAAATATAGTGAAAAAATGCTCTGCTGGAATGCTAAGCTGGCTAGGCAACCTAGCAGAACATTCCGAAAAATGGAGTGAAAATGCTGTGTTGGATAAGCAAGCTTGCGATGCATTCTGAATATTAATAAGCTCTGCTGGAATGCTCAGCTGGCAGACTGATTCTGAGTTCCAGGATTTATTGTTGCCAACGTTTTATTGACATTTTCGACTTATAGGCATTTCTGAGGCACTCGCAGACTTTAATTTTTGGTGCCAATAGAAATAATGATATATTTTGGAATGCCCTGCCAGATTGCTTAGCCAGCTTAGCATCACAGCAGAGCATTTTTGCACTATATTTTAGAATGTCCCGCTAGATTGCTTAGCCAGCTGAGCATAACAGCAGAGCATTTTTACACTTAATTTTGGAATGCCCCGCTAGATTGCTTAGCCAGCTTAGCATTACAGCAGAGCATTTTTACACTATATTTTGGAATGCCCCCGCTTGATTGCTAAGCCAGCTGGGCATAACAGCAGAGCATTTTTACACTATATTTAGAAATGGCCTGCTAGATTGCTTAGCCAGCTTAGCATACCAGCAAAGCATTAATTTTCTACACTTTATTTTGGAATGCTCTGCTAGATTGCTTACCCAGCTGAGCATAGCAGCAGATCATTGATTTACCTATATAAATCGTAATGCCTTTTTGCTTAGCTCACTGTTAACTGCTAACATCTCACAAACCGGTATTTTTATATTATAGTTATATCATTTAAAGAAACTTCACTGATGTCCAAAAGCCTGAAAACATTATTCCTTTTCACAATTAGATTGGAATAATTATTCTGAAAAAGAAGAGTGTGTGAATCATCTGAAAGTTATTGGTTCAAACTACATCAAGTTGAACATTATTCTCGAACAATTATGTCAAGTCTCGCCATGTTAATAAAGCTCAGTGGAGTTCCTTTAATGTATTTTATTTATTTAATCGAAAGAATCAAATTTTGTCACCATTCTATTGTTTTCAGGACGTTTCACAAATTCAGTTCCACGTGGACGCAATCTGAAAGACTATATACAATTCAACACAGCCGTCCGCTTTGTGAAATACATAGATGAAAAAGAAGAGTTTATTGTCACAATAAATGACTACAATACAGGAAAGACACGGGAAGAAACATTCACGCATGTCATCGTTGCAACGGGCATTTTCAGCTTTCCAAATCTACCAGAATTCCCTGGAATGAATGATTTTACGGGTCCGATAATTCATTCTCACGACTTCCGCGATGGTAGAATTTTTACCGGCAAAAGGGTACTGATCATTGGGGCGGGATATACCGGGGAGGATTTAGTTCTGCAATGCCTAAAATTTGGCTCTAAACACGTGATTCTCGCCTACAGGACGAGACCAAAAAGCGCCACCTGTATAATGCCTGAAAATGTTGAAGAACGACCAAATGTAGAACGGTTTGATTCCACCAAGGCTTACTTCAAGGACGGTTCGTCTGCTGAAATTGATTGCGTTATTTTATCAACAGGGTACAGAAATTACTTCCCCTTCTTAGAAGACAGATTCAGGATCGATGAAAAAACAAATTTCTATCCAGAGGGGCTGTACAAGGGTACTTTGTTTTACAAAGAAGGAAACAACCGCTTGTTTTATATAGGAGCTCTCAGCCAGATTTATACGTTCATATATTTTGAGGTCCTGGCCAAATGGACTTGCAAGTAAGACAAATATTATTTACCAAAATTCAATACATTGAATACATACATAATATTCTGTGTTTGTTTGTTTTATGTATTTTATTTATATTTATATGGCAATCAATTACAAAAGAGGGGCCTCTGTGGCCGAGTGGTTAATTCACTAACTTGCGTCTACTGACCCCTAATAACTGTGAGTTCAAATCCCATCATGGGCTTTGGATTGAGTTATGAATCTATCCAGTTAACTGACGGAAAGTCGGTGGTTCTATTATGGTGCCTGCTCGTGCCTGAAATAATGCACGGAACAGCACCATATTTCTTTCTCAACCATGAAAACAGACATTTTTGCAGACATAGTGTTTGTTTGATTTAAAACTCAACCATAATAAATGGCAAACACGTTAAAACTAGACGGTAGAAGTTCTATTCTTTAACAGGTTTAAACAATATTTGCATTTCGTTAGTATTGTTTATAATCCTATTACATCTGAATTTCGACCTTTCTATCTTTATTTATCATGGTTTACTCTTTAGAGTAAATATCTATCATTCAAATCATTTTAGATATATCATGGGGCAGTTGCCAGATGAACCAAAGAAACTCAAAGAAATGGAGGCAGATTCACAAATCTGGCTAAAACGAATCAACGCTTGCAGATCAGAACTTGACGTCGTACGGTTTCAGACGGCATTAATAAGTCATCTTGCAGCGTTGTCGGGATATCACAACGATATTTCCAAAAGAGGGGAGATGTTGGAGGATTTTTTAAAAGATAGAGAAACTGGTTTAGGTCTTGCAAATTATAGGGACAGATGTTACACTAGTATCTGCAATGGTTCTGTCGGTCTTAAGCAAGCTGCATTTATGAAAAACTTTGATGAAAGTGTTGAAGCGTTTGTTAAGAGCAAATAAGATTTGGAAGGTAGTTTTGACATTGTGAATGATTAAAGTTTAAAATTCATGTATAGTCAATGAACAAAAGACGATACTTGCATGTTGTTTTTTAAGAAAAAAATGTTGGAATTCCGCTTTACACTTTTCTTCCAAATATAGTGCATGGAAGTCATAGGGCTAACAATTTGTTCTATATATCATTGTATCTTATGTATTTTATATCAAAAGATAGAATATTAAACAGATTTAAACTATAAGTCTCATATTGCTGTAGAAAACATAATATTTTACCAGACAAAACGGACTAGTTGCTTTTATAAAGTTCTTTTAAGTTCGTTATTCAGTGAAAAATGTGAACCATTGATTTCTCTTCGCTAAGTATATAATATAATAGTATATAATAAGCATTAGAGAGCGACGTAATAACATGGCGACTTAATACGAGCAAAAAGGAAATAAATAAATAACATAAGGTGTAAAACTATTACACTATCAATCAAGCAAGGTTGGAACGCGTATCTATGACAAAATACTTTTTAAAAGATTAGTTTTGAAATAAAACTCCCTCTGTATTCGGCTCCTTTTTATATCACATATGAGCCGCGTCATGACAAAACAAACATAATGGGTTTGCGACCAGCATGGATCCAGACCCGCCTGCGCATCCGCGCAGTTTTGTCGTGACGCGGCTTATATGTTTCTTGTAGTTAAAACGTGTCTATACTGTCCACGGCTTTTAATAAGTCTTGAGTATCATAACGTAAATGGTGATGGTTTCAATGCTGGCGTAACTCGATTTTGCCTTTTTGCAACAGGGACATAATGAGAAGAATAAATAGTACTTTTGGGTAATACTTGTTGGTAAACATTTTCGAAATTTGCATCTAGTCTGGCGTCTGTGTCGAGAAATATCAATAGTGGAAAATTGCGCAAGTAAGAGGGCACTTTAGCAATTCAATCTAGCAGTTTTCCAGACAAGTGTAAGACACTTATTGTGTAAGCAAATTATGTGTTGCCTTTTGACAATTGGTATGAGATTTGCTTTAGACAGTCTGCAAAAATGTTAATCTGCAGAATTCATTTTGACTGGTACGTGTATTTTGTCGTTATTAATTGCCACAGACACATTTTAATTTTCCATCTTTGTGTATGACCTTCCGCTGGTTAGCTGGGTAATTTCCTCGCATGAATGATTAAACAAACCATACCACTCGCCAACGAAGTCTTACATTATTACATTAAATACATCATGTTCTCGTTCAACATCAATGAAAATGGTAAATAACACTAACTGAATACACATTATATGTTAAACATCAAGCGATTAATTCAATTTCTTGCATTTTGTAATGATGTCGTTTTTTACACATAACATTAAATGTTGTGCCAAAATGAGAAATACTTAACGGATACGAATAGATTAAATTCAAGTACATTTGTATATGGCATATATTTGAGTGATATAGCACTATATTTCAAGGGTAAAATTAAATAATGAAATATATAATTTATTTTCTGATGTTGAATGTTTGAACGAATATCACTATTTTTCATATTGATTTAAGTAAGTGTTGTAAATATAAGACACATTTTATATGTTCGTATTTCAATGTAAGGGAGGTAATGCAGATATTGCTGCTGCAATATCTCGCACAGTGGTTGTTGCCCTTTGTTTCTGTAAAGCACAAATTGTTATTAATAATATTGCTTACATATTAATGAATTATGTTTGTACATGTTAACTTTAGATTTAGCTTGTTTGTGATTATTTTGCTACGAATATTTATCCCTTCTGAGTACACTTTTTTAAATAACTCGTACTGGATTAAGAAACATTGTGAGCCAAGTTTGGCTCGAACCCTGGATGTCTGTGATGATGAGAGGTGAACACTTGAACCGCTATGTCATCGTTGTCCTCATTGTATCCTTAATACAACCAGCGGTCATGACTTAAGGGAATACATTTAAGCTCAACGGTGATAGACCTATGAGAGGGTTTTTATCGCAATACAACCGGTGTTCATGACCTAAGGAAATACTGTAAAGTTCACAAAACCGACGGTGATAGGTCTATTAGAGGATTCTTATCATGATAAAGCCAGTAGTCATGGCCGAAGACAGGTAATTTAAGCACATCAACCCAACGGTGATAGGCATTTGAGACAGTTCTTATCGCAATAAAACTGGAAATAGCCTCAGGGAATACAGTAAACCTCACAAAGCCACGGTGAAAGGCCTTTTAGAGGCTTCTTATCGCAATAGAAGGGGCGGTCATGACCTCAGGGAAAACAGTAAAGCTCAACAAACCCACGGTGATATACCTATGAGAGAGTTGTTATGCAATACCACTGGCGGTCATGACCTAAGGGAATATAGTAAAGCTCCTAGAACCGACGGTTATAGGCCCTTAAGGGGATTCTTACCGCATTAAAACCGGCGGTCATGACCTCAGGCAATACAGTTAAACTCATCAAACGGCCTTTCAGTCAGTTCATATTGCAGTACACTCGACGGTCTTGACCTCCGGAAATACAGCAACGCTCACGAATCTGACCGTGATATGTCTATTAGAGGAGTCTTACCTCGATAAAACCGGCGGTCATGGCATCAGACAATTAAATAAAGTACATCAATCCAAGGTGATAGACATTTGAGAGGGTTGTAATGAAACCGGCGGTCATAGCCTTCGTGAAAACAGTAAAGCTCACACAGCGAACGGTGATTGGCGTTTTAGAAAGTTCTTACCGTCATTTAACCGGAAGTCATGGCCTCAGGGTGTACAGTAAAGCTCATCGAACCCACGATGATAGGCCTTTTAGAGAGTTCTTATCGCAATACAAACGGCGGTCTAAGCCTCACCAAACCCACGGTGATTTGCCTTTTTGAGGGTTCTTTTGGCAATTCAATCATCGGTCTTGGCCCCAGGGAATATAGTAAAGCTCACAAAACCCACGGTGATAAGCTTATAAAACGGTTCTTTTTGCAATACAACCGGTGGATATCCTGACCGATACTTTACATCTCACATTAGCCATGGTGATAGGATAGGCCTATTGAAGTGTTCTTATTGCGATACAACCGGTGGTCATGGCCTAAGGGCATACAGTAAAACTCAAGAAACCCAAGTGCTAGGCCTTTTAGAGTGTTCTCATCTCAATACAATCGGCTGCACATATGAATCTCAAAAATGAGCATCGGTAAAAATGATATGTGAATTTCCGCTGCACCAGATGTGAAGCATAACACCAGATGTGACTGGAAAAATAGGCCGATCGCAGGATAAGTTTTCATCTTTTTAAACATTTATATAAGATAATTAGATCAAAAACCAACAAGGGTAGAATCATATTTCGATTTTCTTAAAAAAGGATTGAATTTTATATAAATGTTTAAAAAGATGAAAACTTATCCTGCGATCGGCCTATTTTTCCAGTCACATCTGGTGTTATGCTTCACATCTGGTGCAGCGGAAATTCACATATCATTTTTACCGATGCTCATTTTTGAGATTCATATGGGGTTCCACCCCCGTGGGCTGTCTTAGCCTCAGAAAATACAGAAAAGCTTACCAGATCCACGTTGATAGGCATTTAAATGGTTCATATCGCTATACAAGCGGCGGTTACGACCTCTGTCACCAAACACACGGCGATAGGCCTTTTAGAGGGTTCTTATCGCAATATAACTGGCGGCTATGGGCTCAGGAAATGCAGTAAAGCTCACAAAAGTCGCGGTGATAGGCCATTTAGATAGTTCTTATCGCAATAAAACCGGCGGTCTTTGCCTCGGGGAATAAAGTAAAGCTCAACAAACCCACAGTGGTAAGCCTTTTAGGGGGTTCTTATCGCAATACATCCGACTGTCATGGCCCCAGGGAGTACTGTAAAGCTGACCAAACCCAAGGTGATAGGCGTTTGAGAGGATCTTATCGCAATACAGCCGGCGGTCATGGCCTCAAGTGGAAAGCTAACACATTTTTACCAATTAAGAGACTCTGATGAAGTTCGAAGCCGACCATTTATTTAATGGAACATTAATTTCAAAAAAAATATTTCCAGTCTCTTTAGTAAAAAATAATGAAACTTATGATTGTTTGTTAAAACATACTGTTAAGTAAAATAAAAAATAAACAATAACTATATTTTTCACGCGGAACTCACTCGGGGAATGTATAAGAAAAAAATCGTTCTTTTTCTCATACAAATAGACATATATTAATACAGGTTCATATTAATCCTTTCCTTAATAAACCAAAAATTAATTGCATTGAGACTTTAAATGGAGAATATTGAATGAGTGTAACTTTAATACTGAATTTATTCAACGAGTTCAATAAATTCAGTATTAATCAGTATTACTGATTATAATGTTCTGTTTAAACTGAAAAAGAACCATTTTTCAATTACGCACCTTTCTAGTGTAACGCTAACATTCAGCACGTCTTTATAACGCAAATGACGTCACCTCAAAATATATGCAGGGCCGTGCAATATCGTTTTACGGAGTCGCAAAAGCGGCACGGGTATGTGATAATGATAAATATGACACATTCTGCAGGATAAAAATTATCTATCTGGAATAATGTCAAGGTCAATAGTATATATGCTGAAGGCCATGGACATTAACGACAGGGCTACCGTGACCAATATTTCTGTTTGCTTTTTGTCCCTTAGAGAGTTCAAAAAGTCACCAATATTTCTGTTTGCTTTTTGTCCCTTAGAGAGTTCAAAAAGTCACGTTGTATAGACATGGTCTAAGAATAGATCATTATTTCTATCTCGTATTGATTTGACAAGAACTAATTAAATTTATTCTAGGATGTATAAAAGCTGTTACAATAAACTTGAGATAATAAGGTAACATGTTGTTTGTAGATGCATATTGGAAATAGTTGATGCATGTACTACTTTAGTTACTTAATATCCATTATTTACAAATTCGGATTATTGAAACATTGCAGACGCCATCAATATGTGCTATTAACAAAACTCAAAAAATGGTGTTCTTTATCGGCAAATAACACAAACTGCGAAATTTACAATTAAAAGACGCAATCTTTAGCACATCAAATAGAGTTTATATGTTATCAGATAACATTAATAAATCAATGTATACGATCTATTAAAAAACATAAACATAAACTTAGAGCTGATGACATTTTACAAATTTTACGGAACGTTTTTTCTTCTTTAAAAATGCGTAAACAAAAGTTTATACCGTATTTGTGAAATAAACATGATATCGTTATTATCGTTATTGGCTTTTAACTATTGTATCTTATCTATAGAACATGCATATAAACTCGTTAAGTATATGCACATACCTTTGACGTGAAGCTAATTCTTAAATTAGATTTATTATGTTAGTTTTTAAAGGCAGTGGATATCGTTTGGTGACAAAAATTAGGATATAAATATGGATGTGATGGTGTTAACAATTTTCTGTAGGTAGGCATAAGACAAACTCTCATTGGCATGGTATTTACTATGTGTGTAGTTCAGGTATAATATTTCGAATAAATTAAAAAGACTAAAATCTGTGGTCATTATACATTATTGAGTACAATACTGAATTCTATAGTACGAGGACAATAAATTCAGTATTGAACTCAACAATTTATATGATCTCTATATTCCCTATCACTTTTATTTTTTGTCTTTTTGCAGAATTGTGTTACTCTTAGTACAATATTGGTTTGATATTGATTTTTTGGACACTGAAAATGCCAGGCTTAATTGATAATATTGGATCCAATAATGTTTATTTATATTGAAAAGCTCACACGTTACAATCGCTGGAAATTCTTTGGTTACGTTTTACAAAGGTGTGAAAAAAATGAAAATATAGGATCATATACCATCATATACATATATTTTTTGAAAACTAAAATTAAATCATATTTTTATCTCTTGATAAGCGACATGAGTTTATAGAAGTATATTGTAGAGAGCATTTGATTATTTGAATTTTTAAGATCAATTACCTTTAAATTGCGCCAAAGTACGCTAAATTTCATGACGTCAAAGTGACGTGACGTCATGAAATCTTCGTTGATCATATTTTTTTTCAATGATCAGGGCGGGAGGCAAATTCTGTATTTCACTTAATTTCAAATAGATTAATAGAACAATACATTTTACCATATTCATAAATTAATGATTAAATTTGGGGTTTAATAGAAAAGATTGGGTATAATGCAGATATCTAACAATTTAGTTAAAATATATGTATATTTTTTTCCACACAGCAGATCAATCTAGATCTAAATATAATGCATAAAGTATTCTGATTTATTAAAGGTCATACAACCGCTTTAAATTTTATACAAGATATCTTAAGGACATATGTATTTAAGGACATTTTCCTCCATTTATCTACGACACAGAGATAATAATCGTTTATTTATACTACTTGACCGCATCTTTTCAGATAATGTATTTGTTCAACTGCGCCTAAGATAGCATAAGAAAGTTTATTTAAGATTTGCTATATTTATACAATTAAATACCATCTATGTTGATCACGTGTATTATACTGAACATATCGCTATTTTTGTGATGTAATTCAATTTCTTTGGACTTTTATCATGAATAAGTGATTAAATGTATAAAGATGGCACCGGTAAGCATGTCTTCCTCAGAAAATCAATCTGAAGAAGTCAATACAAATAACATATGTGATTTTAATGAAGATGAAGACGAAAAGGAAATTCCAAACGACGAAAGGCGTGATTTTCTAGCTAAGGATGGTGCACGTAAGGATGATGGAATAACAGAACAAGGAAAGTCATATCCATGTAGACAAGACACTGATAGAGAATTAAATGATAGTGAAACTGAGGCGATAGACAAAGAAAATGAAGACGAATGTGATCGGACAATTACTGTTGATGAAAACCAAGCACCGGATGGCGGATGGGGATGGTTTATAGTTTTAGGTGCTTTACTTCTACGTACGGTAATAGGTGAGTTAAATGATATTAGTTACATTTTCACGAACCATTTATAGTTGAAACTTATATATTTTAATTCGATTGTGTTGGAAGCTTATTGAAACGCTGTAGAAACCGTTCTTAGAACTAACCAGTACTTAACTATAAGTGTAAAGTATCTTTCCAAGTAAATCAGCTGCTTCCCTGACTGGGCTTGCAATCCTTAGATTACAATTCCGAATACTCGGTCATTACGCCATCTTTTTTATAAGACATGAATAAAACAACTAAGAAATGCAGACACGTTTATTCATGTGTTTATGACAAATGTCTGTCAGAATAATTATGCAGTTTAAATGTAGATATCTATTTTTTACAACGAGTTAATATTTCCTTACAGTGATGCATTGTTTTAGATGGAGTGTAAATGTAAATGTCAAAATCGTTAAAACAGTAAATATACGAGTTTTGAGAGAGACTTTACATCAGTTTAGTGGAGACACATTGATAGAGTGTAGCGTTTACTTTTTTTATTTATTTTTTGTTGAGAAGAGAATTTGTTGTTTTGAAGGGAGTTTTGTTGATTTGTTGAAGTTGGTTGAATATAATTGTGGTCAGGGTTTATGGGTTGTAATAAGTTGTTTTGCTTGTTGTGTTATATCTGTTTGGTAATAAATATTTCTTTGAATGTCTTGAGTGATTTGGTCTGGTAAATATTATATTAGTTGATGCTTTGTTTTGAGGATATATGTAAATATTGGGTGCTTTAGTTTTAAAAATCGTTTTCTGATGCTGATTAGATTCTGTGAAGTTGATATTGTTGGATGAATGTTTGTTTTTTATAATGTACCTTAGAGTGTAAAAATATTCATTTTTCTGTTCTTCATTTTGTGGTGACTTTATTGTTTTGTTTGGTCATAAGTTGTTTAGAGCTTGGGCTCGCCAGGTGTCTAGTATTGTTTCGTATAAAAGACGTATTCGTGAAAAGATATTTCGTATAAGTGGTTGATAAATGATGTTTCTTTGATTTGGGTGTAAATAATGATCATAGTTCTTTGTTTTGGGTGCAAATAATAATCAGAGTTTGTTGTTTAAATGTATGTATGGACTTTAGATATAAAAGATAAAATACCTAAAATAAGGTTCTGTTATCCTTAAAATTTTGAGAGTTTTTACTCTTATAGTACACCTTTTAACTTGCAATTGTTTTCACGTTGAAGGTGGATTAGGAAGATCTCATGGATTATTCTATATCCAGTTTAAGGAAAGATTTCATGGTACCGCAACGTCAACTGCTCTTGTGACCTCGTTAACTGGATTTCTTAGACTGGCTGCAGGTATGTAGGCCCTAAATCATATTCAAATCCAAACTATAAAATTGTAAAGAATTCGGAGAAAAAATAGCTAGTAAAGAAATAAAGCGATAGGTATACATATATTTTGATAAATTATATTTTGATATATTTTAATATAAATTATATTTTTATATATTTTAAATGAATCTGATGTATGCATGTGTCTGTCAATTCGAATGGTTGTTGTTATGTTTTTGATATGTGTACATATTTGTGAATTTCTTTATCTTGTTTAATTGAAGGCCATACTGTAAATAAGATATGTATTTTTCTTAATATGTTACCTTCATGAAATAAAGTGTTTATTATTATTATTATTATTATTATTATTATTATTATTATTATATATCAGTCTGTTCAGGCAACCAATGTAATAATTCCAGACCGCTGGGACATAATATATTTAACTCTAAACGTGTTTGCATAAGACCTGTATCTTAGAAATCGTATATGTTGGTATCATGATAGCAATGACACAAAATCTATGTTGAAAGACTGCTTTTGCGCAATTTCGAAAGGTAATGTGGCAATAGACTATTTTATAAAACAACGATTTATTATTAATTGAATGTTATACTGAAAAAGGGAGTGTTACGCGGGGATCTATTTCTGTTCGGTTTGTTTCAGGCCCAGCTGTGAGTATTTTGAGTGGAAGATTTCGTTGCCGGGTATTAACATCAATAGGGACGCTGGTCTTGTTCATAGGAGTTATTCTTACAGGGTTTGGACCTAACTTGCAATTCTTATACTTCAGTTACGGTGTTGTGGCAGGCAAGTATATTCCCTTACCATTTAAGACTTTTAATTATATTAGAATGTCACTATAGGAAACGTTCTTTTAAAGTCATTGATATTTATGAAAGACAATCCTTTGATATCAAATATTAAGACTTGACAAAGATTAATTGTTACCACTGGAGAAAAATTGCAACCGTGATTCCTTATAATGAATAAAGCATTAGAGAAAACAATGTTAACGTTCTAATTACAAAAATGTCAGTCGTTTTTGAGCGCGATATGTAAACATTTCTAGAAACTTCTCAGACGTTCTGTGTATTTTATTTTACAAATTTAACTGTAGGTTTAGGTCGGGCATTGACACTTACACCGGTGCCAATTCAGCTAGGGTATTATTTTAACAAGAGAAGAAGTTTAGCATTTGGTGTAGCATCAGCAGGTTTCAGCATAGGTGGATTTGTAATCACACCTATAGTGGAACTACTTTTTCAATACTACGGTTATCAGGTGTGTGTACTGAATTCAAATGAATTGATTCTTTTACTTCTAATTCTTTGATTTATATACGCTTATTTCCTTCTCTATATATTCTCTTAAAGTTAATATCATTGTCTAAGTTTAGCATATCATAAAATACATTCATTAGACATATTGATGATATTTTATCATGACTTAATTACACAAAATAATTTTAATTGACGGAAACATATTCGGCACATTGTAGCCCTATAGCAACGTTTTTGTTTTGTTACGTTTAAATTAGGTTCCTTACAACTTCGGTATTTTGATTGATTTATTAACAAAAATTTGACTTTAAATGCTTTAAACTAAAGATTTTTTTCTTAAAACAAGTTAGTTCGTTATTCATTCCATGTCTTACTATTGCGAGGGCATCAACGCTTATGTTTCGCTGCATATGTTTCCAACAATCTAGTGACCTAATGGCAATATTCTTTTACACTGCTGGACGCGCAATTATATTGGCATTTACTTTGCCTGCGTTAAATAAAAAATAACAGTAATTTTGACAAAATCAAGATTTACGTTCAAACTTGTTGACATCGCCATTACGTGTCGTTTCCATATTATCCAGGGATATTTTATCCTGAAAAAAAAAGTTTTGCAAAATGTTATCTTTACATTTCAGGGTACATTTCTGATATTGAGTGCTTTTGCTCTGAATATTCTTGTGTCGTCTGCTTTATTTCGTCCAATAGAAGTACATAGAAGGTTAACAATGCAAAACAGGTTGTGTTTTCATGTGACGACATAGAATATGATATAGAACTGACTTTAAGTAGCTATTCTTCTTCAACATAATACTTTGAATTTGTTGTGCTTCATTTAGAAATTCATTATACAGTTACATTTTTTCTACAAAAAATATGATGTTTTGTTTTACTCTGTACTTTGTATGTTTACAATTTTCTTATTTTCAGAAACGTCACACGAACAAAGAATTCTTCCGAAAGTCAATCATTGGTACTTAAAAGTTTTGAACAAATAGAATCAGGAGCCGTCACGTGTTCTTCGACAGTTTCTATAAATAATTTAAAGTCAAATGATATCGCATTATCAATATCTCAGTCAAAAACACACAACAGTTCGGAGCAATGTCAAAATTCTGCGGAACAACAATGTTGCTCGGAAAAAGTAATTAAAAACGTAAACGATGAGCATAAGCAACTTAACGGGAAAGGCAATGTTGAAATTATTATAGAACAAAATGGAAGAAGCAAGATTCAAAATGATTGTGATAATGAAAGTAATTTAAGAGGGGAACTTTTAGCAGAAACGAGCGGAGGAGATTATGATGCTAGTGTAGAAAACTCGGCAAAGACTTTCAATAAAAGTAATGCTTTCTGTTGTTTTAAACGGAAACAAAAGAAAGACAGTACAAAGAAAGATAGCAAGAAGAAAGCAAAACTGATATCTTGGTCTGTTCTTAAAAACACGCGCTTTCAGTGCTTTGTCTTTGCAACATTTTGTTTTACTCTTCCGACTAGCACTTTATTTTTACCTGCTTTAGCTAAATCGAAAGGTGTTTCAGGTAGGATGCTTTCTTTTTTCCGTAGATATCCGTAAAAGCAAGTAAATTAAGATTTATGTAACTACTAACTTATGAAATACAGATGATTTTTTAAATTTATATTTAAAATACTTAGCAGCGCCTGTTTACTTATTTTATATATATTTTATTTTTTGTAATCTTTCTAAATTAAAAAGAAAGCACATTTTCTCGTTAGAAATTGCACAATATGTAAGCGTAAAAGTTTTTTTTCATATTATAGAATATCAAAAACAAATGTTTACCTATAAAATCGGTGTATGATGTGTATACATATTCTGTATATAATTTTATATTTTCAAATAGTGACCTTTAGACTTATGGGGAATTATAGTCATAACTAATGTAAATTAACAGAAAGTTTTCATTCATCGAAAATGCTTGTAGCATTTTAGCAACGTTTAATCAAATATATGCTTTTTTAAAATGAAATTACAAATGCACATTGAGGCTTAGTACAAACGAAACTATTTTGTGATAATGAAATTTTCCAGATATCAGAGCTGCTACTCTTTTGTCGATGTCTGCTGGGTGTGACACTGTATTCCGTGTGATATCAGGTTTTGTGCTCGACTTGAAATTATTCCGTTCTATTCGACCTGTTATATACAACTTTGTTACATTTTTACAAGCCGTTGCGGTCGTATTGTTCCCTTTAATGACGTCATATAGCGAATTCCTGATTCTATGTGCGTTTGAAGGTGCTGTAGTTGGAATAAAGAATGCCCAGGTATTTTAATCATATTTAAAGTTACCATTTATTTGAATGCATAAGTATTTTATCGATATTCATGTATACTCAAATTATGTTTTCACGGAATTGAGGTATTTAAATATATATATTAAGTTATTTATCACGACTTTATTGATTGCTTAAGTATTTAGAAAAATTTATAAAAAGATATTCAAAAGATCTGCTTTACTTAATGACATTTTTTATTAAAAAACACAACTACACATCAGAGGTTTACCATGTAATAACTAAAATCATGACTTTATTTTTAACATATTTTTTCACGTTCCTTAAACACTTAATTCTATTTGCGTTCACCTTCAACAAAGTCTTCAGACGTCATGAAAACTATATTTCTATCAAACATAAATATCTACGAGAGGAGGAAAAGTTGACGTGTTAAGCAAAACAAAAGAGTTCAGAAACATTTTTATCCCTGACGACACATTTTGGTAAATGTTTGAACGTAGTTTGTGATTAATTTGCAGGGATCTGTGGTAATGATGGACATACTTGGTGTTGATAAATTAGCAAGTTCTTTAGCGGTAACTATGTCAGTACAATGTATTGCTGTGTTCTTAGGTCCAACTATCTCAGGTGAGCTTTAAAAATAGCCAACTTTGTAAGGCAATAAATTGAGTATTTAAAATTGCCTGGAGTTGATATGATGTACTTGTATTATTTTGCAACAATACTTGGTTAGGGTGTGAAATCTTTAAAAGAAGAAACAAGCTGAAGTCTTAGTTTTTAAAATCATTTTAGGATAAATCGACATACATTATATCATAAATGTTGTCATTGGATGAAAAAAAAAGACTATAAAGTTACTGGAAGTGACTTTTTAATTACAGGCCAGTTAATTGACAGATATGGCAGTTATGATGGAGCATTCTATTTTGGAGCAGGTGCAATACTAATTGGTGCTATAGTGATGGCTGCAGGTAACATAGCGAAGTATTGCAGGGACTCAAAAGCTAAGAAACATCCCAAAAATACTTGTTAATGAAATTACCTCAATGTTACTAATTGAATAGACATATTATAAGAAAGAAATGCTTTTGTTATCTTATTTATTTATTTTTCTTTCTGTCTGTCTGCAGATATTGAATTGTGATGATGCAATTTTATTTTGCTTTCTATGGTGTATTTGTTTTCTTTTTAAAGTGAACTGATTTTGTTGCAACGTTAGATGGTGTGGTTTTGAATCTATATTGTGTCACCCCAGATAAAATTTACTTGATTATATTGTTCTTGTATACTGTGTTGGAAACGACTTTATTTGAGTTTATGACAGAGTCAAGGTAATCCTAATTTGCAGTTCCCATTGCTGCATTCTGTAAGACTGATGATGTTCCATCAATAAAGCTAGAAAGTCGCCATACATGTATATGACCTCTACTGTGTTGGTGCGTCTTAAAATCCCACCAAAAAGTTACAACAAAGAAAACAAATCTATTGTTTCCAAATTTGACAAGTAAAAGCATGTTTATTTTCTCTCGTGAAAAGTTGTTCTTGTCGTTCTTGTCAATACAGTGAAGCGAAACCCTTTTATCATCTGCTGTTTCTAATATATTTATTTACTGCCATTTCTTATAAGCAATTGTCCGGTTACTTAAAACTTGAATTCTGCCATGTGTTTTTGTCTGTCAGATCCGTTTAATGTATAATTTAACAAGGTGTTAATTTTTGTAATGAAAAAGTTTATCTAAAATTGCGTAGATAACAAAAGGAAGATCAATATTTACGAGTAACTAAACAACCATTTTTATTTCAACCATAAACGTGACAAATAAATCAAACTGAAAATTCACAAACTTGTAGATTATTTCGTTTTATTTTGTTTTTGTTTTTTATGTTGTTTTTTGTGTTTAAAAGAACTTGATGACTTTTTCCACTATTTCCATGCCTCCTTCTATCCAGCCAGTGCGTCCGCTACTTGAGAAAACATTTGACGTAATATACACGTCATCGGTAGCAGACGGTTTCATCATGCGCGTTTCTACCTCATTCCATTTATAGCCGGGACGCCATGAATACCATGAGGCACCGAAAGGGTACTGGTCCCAGACTTTCATAACCTGGTAAAGGACAATTTCAAATGTTATATGGTATTATTAAAGATCAATTGCATAAAGACTGTTAAGCTCAAAGGATAATTATTGATATTCTAAAAAAATGAAACAAATGATAGCGTTGTTCATATAATATTTTAGAATGTACAGTTCACAATTGCGAATATTGCTCTCCATTTTACTACTATTACTTCAATGTTCATGGTCTGGCAACACTGAAAATAACCAATCGATGACCCTGTCAGTTACAATAAGGCTGAATATATTTTATAAGCATAGTTTAGTTTCCTATACTGAAAATGCATTGAAGATTTATATATATGAAAGAGTTGAATCATAATCTGTACTTTATCATACAAACACTCATAATGTAGGGAAACGATTAATATTACTTATGCATTCAAAAACTTCATGAATTTGAAAAGTTTTGAACTTGTTGACGCATTGTTAACAATTCCTCACGTGTATATACAGTAAGTTGTAAATCATTATTTAAGCATATGAAAGTAACATTACATAAACCAATATTTAACTTCTTACTGCAGACTTTGGTTGTGGTACTGAAAATATTGGTACATCAAACACTTCTGCATAATATTTTCTAGCCATGTACACGCTTAGATTAGTTGCTGCAATCGAATCATCATTGACACCAAGGACAACATTCCCTGCCTTCATAGCTTCACGCCATACTCTTGTATCTACAAAACACGTTTTTACCAGTAATCACAATATGAAAATCTAAAGAAGAATGTGAACCACCAAGTGAAGCAATAAAAACAATATAAATGAGAATTGCAGGCACGGAGTGATTGAGTCTGTTCATGAGAGATAATGTAAAAAAATGCAACACATTTCACCCCCTCCCACTCCTCTTAACACCGGTATTCAATTGTCAACACTAAAGTACTGAAATCAATGATCCCGAAATGCAAAAAATATAATTTAGCACTGAACAATTTCGCGTCCTGATATGTAAGCTGCAATGTAATTAATGTGCGTGTAGATAGAGGAAGAGAGATAACAAGTGTTATACTATTTATTAATGAAAATTTGTCTATGCCTGCTGTTTTAATCAAGATGAAATATAATAAACTCTTCTTTTTTTATCATGCAAAGTATAAATAACTGTTAGGCACTGTTATGATAAATATGTCTTGCTAGAATAGAGCTTACTTCAAGGTTATAATTTTGATATTGAATAAATATGTTATTTAAAATTATTCTTAACAACACGGTATAAAATGTGTACATAATTATTAATTAGACTGGCCTATTGGAACGGTCATTATGTTTTCTGAAGCTTTGTATTCGTCCAAATATATTCCATAAAGTATAGTTTCATAACCTTAATATATGTTACCTTCATCTGTGTATGCAATATTTAAAACCCCTTTAGAGGTAGTTTTTGACACGCCAAAATCGTAAGATTGCCGCAATGGCGTCATTGAAACAGCGTATTTTGTTGCTCTCGGTAGGTGTTGCCACCAAGCGGTATCATAACCAAAATATATTTTAGCTGCTTTGATCTCCTAAAGTAGAATTTTTATCGTTATCCATGAAATGTTAATAAATCAAATACATCAGTTCATTTAAGGTCATGTAAGACATTACATGAAAAATATCGTTAAGTTAAGAAACAAAATTAAATACATATAGGCTGAAATGGAAATTTATAGTTTTGTTTTGTATTGATTTTAAACACAATATTTTATTTTGAAATAAAATGTGTAAGAAGTCAACTTTTTTGTCAAATCAAAATTAAGCAAGTCTAGATACGTTAAATTTGTAGTTAAATAAATTACTCTCTTCAGATAAATCTATTAGTATTAAACGACTGAAAACAACCTTTATTGAATGCTTCAGATATTCTTGGACTTGTGTATCTTTAAGTCCGTCCCAGTCAAGGTTCTCTATGGCAATTCTAGGTATAGCTAGTATCACCCTGTCTGCACACCGTTTGATGACGTCACTTCTCTAAAATAGATATAATATGCATATTCTAGATATGAAATATGTTTCCTTAAGGATAGATGTATGTCTTCAAACACGGCCACCATATAATAGTTTTCATGCATTCCATGATAACAAAATGAAACAACGTGTCGTGTATTTTAAAAGACGAAAAAATTAATAATAAAAGAAATTTAGCTGACAGAAATTTAAAAGTTTATGATACGGGTTAAGTAAAAAACCGTTTACTTTTTCAATATTCTAGCGACATATCTACCTGATCTACCTTCAAGTGAATAATATATTCATTCAAAGCTTACGCGGCCTCGGATGCTAGGTGGTTGCGTCGTTCTTCGAGTCCTTATCGCTTTTCTCTCGCCGCTGTTGCTTCAAACTTTGAACCAAATCAATACGCAAGGGGCTATAATTCTTTTAAACATACAAAAGAAGCTATCTAGCCAGCTTCAGGTAGATCGGCGGTTTTAATCAAGTACACGAGAAGTTCATCCACTATTATATTTGCGACAATGTTTTTCTTTACAATGTACGTATGACTTAAAACCCTATTTAGATACTGCTTACTTGATCATCGGTGGTTATTCCGTTTATTGTTTTTGTTGGCTTGAAATTTAGTGTATATTTTCCATCACTTCGCTTCAAAATTGATCTAAGATGACGGTTATAGTTAAAACTATGTCTGAAACATACAATTTAAAGTACAAGTAAACATTTTTCCATTTCTAATTGGTTTAATTGTGTTATTTTTGTTCTAGATATATTTCTATAGATATATGAACACAGTTACTATTGGCATTTCCAAAGAAAGCAGTTTTCAGGTTTTGAAAAATAACAAAATTTACATAAACAAGATATGCGCATTTTTACTTGCAGTATCAATTACTAAACAGTTATCATTTGGTATTTTTCTCGCTAGATCATCATATCATTAGTTGTAAGAAATGAAACTTACTTCTCGCTGGCTTGTAAAAACTGCCCAACAAGTGTTAAAGGTATAGACTGAAATCCTGACTTGACAGTTTTGACTGCATTAGGTACAGAAGATTGCTGACCCGGGTCTGAGGTTGGCAGACTGTCTAATGCTGCAATATCCCGGACCATGTCCTGGAAAACCACTCTCTAATAATGTATTAGTCTCCTGTCAACACCATTTGTACATATTCTTCGACGAACAACAAGATTTAATTTTCTATGATCGTCTGTCATTACTTTTGCAAGCGGATTAGGTTATTTATATTCAGCAAATGTATCTTACAGTTTTACATGTAAATCACTGTACCCGCTGGAAACGATAGTGGCTATCTTGTGTAACCAGTATAGAGCCAGGCCTACCTGCACATCCGTGTGGTTTGACCAGGCTCTATACTTTTGTAGCTCTTTTTGTATTTCGATATTGAAATCTATTAAATTTGATATGAATGATTCACCCGGATTACTTTTCCAAAATTGCCTTATTGCAGTTTCAATCACGATTTTTTTCTTTTTACCAAGCACATTTTGTATCTTTTCGTATTGGAACAAAAATGGCGACCAACTATGTTCAGTGGCGCATTTTCCCGTGGTGCATCATAGTATGCTTTATCTTTCAATATACAGAACAGGGATAAAAATCGTGTAATTTCATTGATCCCAAACAGGGTAATATATAAATTGAATATTTCATTTGAAAATAAGAAAAGGTAATTTGCATACGGAAAAGGCGGTTAATAATGAAGATAAATCTGTTTATCTAACCTTTGATCAGACAAATCTACTCCGTCCAAAGATTTGAGGATGGTCCCGTTTTGAGTAACAACAGTGAAATTTTTGAAAACATTCCTGAAAAAATATATGCATCATTTAAACTCACATTCAACATTTCTAAGCTCCAAATGTGAAGAATTTTACAGCAATGCATGACCACTAGTCAGCTTCTATGGGCCATTTCGATACAAGAAGTTTTATTGCTCTCAAGAAATATTCATATACTTAAGGACAATGAAAACGCACGCCCGCACTATATGCATTTTATTACATGAAAATATAACACTAACGACTCCATTAAATATATATCATAACTTTATAACAAATCGCAAACTTAACAACTGAATATAATTCAAAATGTTTAAAATCAAATGTACACCAGTAAATCTAAGAACCGAAGGTGAAAATCCCAAAATCACAATTTTTCATCAGAGTAATGCAATTTTAACAGAGGCAAAAACCAAAATGAAAATCCAAAACAAAGTCACTCATAAATGTCTATTCGTAATGTCACCGTCGGGATCTTTAGAAACGACAATGTCCTCCATCAGCGTCTCTTACAGATGTACATCCTCGCCTCATTGACCTTAAGGCGCGGATAGTCGCCTGTGGAATCTGACGCCATTCAAAGAGAAATTATAGACCGATGGACACCAAAACGGTTGGCCCTTTGTTTATAAGAGAGACCAGACTTAATCTTCGCTAAATCTACCCAGCGGTTATTTCTTTGTAGAACCATTACATAAAAAATTGATAGCAAGTCTTCAGTAGTGTTTGTAATTTAGCACCTTTTATAGAGGAAACGTGTGTATATGCAATTTCCATGTAAGCTTTAACGATTTCTAAAACTGACCATTGGCATTGTTTAATATTCATTTTCATAAAGATTTAAATTGATCATTTTTGTCTTACATTTCTAGAAAGGTGTAAAAATACAAGTTTATAATTAACAGTTTCAAAAAAATAAATAATTTCATTTCATAAAGTAACCATTAATTGGTTCAATCTGTTTTCTGTTGTGATCTTATCACAATTAGCCAAAAGTGTTACTTTTGAATTTTCGGGTACTGTCTTAATTATGCAATAACTTCATTAAAATGCAATCATTTTTCATAACTTTGGTATATAAATGACCGGAATGCATTCGGTTTTATGAAACTGTGAAAAATGATTTAAAAGAAATATATTTTCCTTGTTTACATGCAATTATCCCGACCGTGCGTTTTCATTGTCCTTAAGTATATATATGAATGATGTTGGAGATACGTGTATCCCATAATACGTATATTAATAAGGCAAATACTAAAACGTTAATGAACAAAATTATTATTTATCGTTATAAGTGTTCATACTTTATCACTAAGAACTTTATCAACATTTTTAAACAATATTTTATAAGGATATCAGAGTGATACTTTAATTTTGTATTGTTTATATCAATTTTTGAAAAAACTTACGGAAAATGTGCCCATTGTAAACCAATCCGCTTTAAGCTGTTCATTAATTTTCAGATCACGCATGTCGGATTGGAATGTTTAGAAATAAAGGTAGTTAAATGAAAACCGATTTATCTAGTTATTTGGTCTCATTGGAATTAACCAGTACGGTATCAAAGGTTACAAAGAAATTCTCCAAGCTCAAACTCAGATCTCAGGTATCGGATTGGTCGGAAATTGTAACAGAATGTACACGGAGATTTGACATGAAACTCGGAAAAAAGGTTTTATAATCCTGAGGCCTGACGCCATATGAAGAAAGACAAACGCCACCCTGATATGGCTTTGGTGCACGATTTTGATTCCTTTTGTTATATATATATTATATATATAGCTTAAGAAAGTAAAAATAAACCGAAAAATGTTTTGATATACTGTGATGGCTTATGGATCTTTCATCATAATTTTGATAAGTAAATCATTACATACCAGTTCAGTGTTTTAAGGTCAAGGCGATTTTCCGGCGGTAGGTTGTAGGGAGCTTGCCTCGGCAGGTTTCTGTAGCTCATATGTTTCCCTCTTAAATAGTACATAGAGTCCGGGCTTGGTCCGGTACCCAATTCAAAATCTATAACTTCTAAACCTAAATCATGAATTGTCTTGTTTGCTAATGGATGTGCTGAAATTAAATAAAATAAAAGATACTCGGGGTAAGGGCAATGTCAGATGTACATCTGTACATGACATGCCAGAGTAAAAATCATTGCATCTGTTTAAATAATATGTTCTTACAAAACATTTTGCTAATTCAAACTTTTATTAGTTGAAAATACATGTTATTTCGACTTGATAAGTATGTTTTTTCTAGTTTTCTAGTGGTTTTTTTTTTCATACTAATTATTTAGCAAAGGAATGCAAACTTTACTTGCTTTCATAGAAAACGTGAGATTCCCTTCCATAAGAACTATATGTCAATTACATGGGTCAATTGCAAAAGTGAATAATTCTTAGCGATATATTTACAAATGAAACCTACATTTTACTCATTATTCAGATATAATTTATGTGTTGAGTGTTTGTTGTTTTTATTTTGAAAAATAAAAATGTTACATCAATCACAAAGGTTGGTTTGTTAATTCTTCGTAAACGTATATTTTATGTACACTGTTCATCATACTTAATCATTTTCATTCTCGTTCCGCCTAATTAAAAAAGGCTCTGTCTCAGCATTTGCATATACATGTATATAAACTTTTTGAACGCGAGCTTTGTATTGCGGGATGTGCAGATTTCTTGACAAAAAAGTAAATGGTATACAAAAGCGGTTTCAATTCTTTAACTACAGTTTGTTTTTGTTTTTTCTGTTTGTTGTTTTTTGTTGTTTTTTTTTGTCCTGTTGTTGTTTGTTTTATGTTTAGTTGTTTTTGTATTGTGAGTGTGTCTGTTTGATTTTGTTGTTGTTTATGTTGTGCCCGCTGTTAATGTTCTCTTTGTTGCTGCTTGTCTTGTTTCCCCTGTTTCCCTGTTTGTATTTGGTTGTTTTTTGCTGCTGCTGCTGCTGCTGCTGCTGCTGCTGCTGTTGTTGTTGCTGCTGCTGTTGAATGAGTTGAACTTAGTCTATTAGATTTTTTTTCTGGAGGAGTTTGTGTATATTGTCCCTAATGCATTAATTCAACATGTATTCATTTTGAATAATTTAGAATTGGCTTTTAAAACCTTTTAAATCGTATTACTTTAGACAAAATATTTAAACAATTCCGACAATTATGTCGGATGCTCTGTAAATAAAAATGACACTGGTACAAGCCATACAAGTGTGTAACGTCGCTTTTCATGGGATAATCGTGACGTTTATATAGTTTTATAAACACGTATAGCTACACTACTTTCACTCACATGTCGGTATGAACCTCATTGCACCCATTTCTATATTTACATCCGGTATATCTGGAAGATGGACGGTAAAACAGCGTCCACCGATTCGGTTCGAGTACTCGTACATAGTTATTTTTAGATTTTTCTGACGTAGTCGCCATGCAGCATAACTTCCGGTTACACCGGCACCAATAATTGCAATGTCATCGCATTGATGTGGCTGGTTCCCTACAAAATATTATAATTTATAATCTATATAAAAGGCTTTTATAATACATTTAGATCCTAGTTTTCATCTATGGGTTATTATACAAACAAAAAAAAATAATAAAAATGATATAACATTAGTGTAATAATAGTATTTTTTCCACGTGATGTACGTGAAGACGTTTGTGTTAAACAAAATAACGTAAAAGAATTGAGCAAACGGACTAGAACCCCAGTCACTTCACAAAAGCGGTGTCCCATCAGAAATTAAATATTCAATGTATAAAAGGATATTAAGCCTCAGAAATGAATAAAAATGCTGTAAAAATGTAAAACATGTTTTTCACAATGCTGTAAAAATGTACCTTTTTCAACCTACTCGTATTAAGACTTTTTAAGATGCTTCTCACATATATAAAAAAACAGGACAGAAAAAATAAAAAGCTTTGACGAATAAAATATAAGCATTTTTAGCATTAAATGGGCTTTAAAGAAAACATTTCATCATGTATGAACATAGAAAATTTGTTTGAGTTCGGTTGTGTATGAAGCAGTAAAATTATACACACTCTTGCAGATTCCTGGAACCAGCCAGTACTGAGCAATGAGTGTAAATTCAAAGTTTTTTGCTCAAGGAAACAACGGTTTGTCCATAACCGGGTTTGAATGCACACGACTAGAAATCCTGAAATTAATAGTCCTGCGCGTTAACCTCTCTGTGAATTGGCGCCACATTATTATGTGAAAATTATTTTTAAGAATATAAAATATGTTTATCATAACAGGTAAGAGAGAAAAATGCACTTACTATGTTTGCCATAACCAACTCCAAGAACACAAGGTATCGCGATCCCAAACAAGACAATGCTAATCTTAATAAACATATTATAATTAATATTCAATTTATTTTGTTAACGATATCGTGCTCTACACAGAAATGGTTCATTATAATTTTAATGAAACTTGCACAAAAGGATGTTGGTATCTTAAAGTGTAGCATGAGTAATTGTTACGTCAAAATTGTCTATAAAGTTTTCTTTTTCAAAGTATTTGGCTTTTTAAATTATCTCTAGCGTAACAGCGAACCAACTTCTTTATGTTGATGGATTGTTTTTTTTTTTAGTCAGTTGCTTTACACGTAATAAGCTTATTCTATACACGATAAAAAAGGTACTAGTGTTAAAAAAAAGACATTCGTTTGTAACGACGCGACATGTCATTTGCATCCGTGTTAGTGGTGTACCACAAGACGTGTCCGATTGTTGTTTATTTTGTAACTTGTTGTTTTTAATCAATTATGCATTAATGGACTAATTAATCTGTTTATTTAACCATAAATGATCTACTGTAAAGCCGCGTAAATAATTGTATTTGGAGATGTAAGTTTTCATAAACTATATCTAACGCCCATTTTGTGAGTTCCTTTATTTTGGTACTTAGTTCAAAGAAATATATATATATGCAAATGCATTCATTTTAAACATGTGCACATGAAAACAACGGGTTTTTTCAGGGGCACTTTGTTGTCATTTTTGTTTTCTTTTGGCTTTTTGTTTTTTTTTGTCTTTTTTTTTATATTTTTTTTTGGACGGGGGTTGGTGTATATTTTTTCACGTACAGTTCCCATAAAAACGTCTTTGGTACCTTGGTATAACATTTACGTATAACAGGTTAAATTAATATATATCATTTATAATTGACGTAATGTTTTCTTGTGCAGCCTTTAAATAAATAGAATAAATGATTCACTACGCATTATTTCAAGTCTGATACTAAATCTTTGCGTTCGTCACATTAATATGATTTGGGAGACAATATGCAAGTAATCACCAGAGATAATTGAAATCTGATCCATTATTTTTTTTATTTATCAGTGCTTATTAACGATTCAAACGCGTTTACTGCATGGCGTGCGCAGATAAAATGAAAACTGGCTTGTAAAAAGTTCTTCTGAGGGCAGAATTTTTTTAACATTGGAATCATATGAAAAGAATTGTATGTTGCAAGAACCTTACACTGGCTGTCGTTACAGTCCTATCTAGCTCGAGGGTAACTGTTTACGGCGGTTATGAGGCTATATAGTATACAAACATTGTACTAAAGAAAGAAAAATCTATCAAGAATTAGATTCCTTTAATTCAAAAGCTTTCACTAGAAATCCACAGGTTATCGGCGTGGGACCAAGCCCTACCCCCAAGGTACCAACCTCCCAGGACCCACTATACGAAGCAAATATACTTCAACACATTCAAAAAACATGTCAATACAAAATCAAACAATTCTATCAAAAAAATATTTCTGATACTATAAACTATGTACATAGTTTATAGTATCAGTCATTATTGATAGAATTGTTTGAGTTTGTATTGACATGTTTTTTTGAATGTGTTGAAGTATATTTGGGTAGTATAGTGGGTCCTTGGGGGGGTTACCTTGGGGTAAGGCTTGGTCCCACGCCGATAATCTGTGGCTAAAACGAGCACCGCGATAAGTAAATGGCCCATTTGTTTTTCATCAAACAAACGCTTAAAATTTTGTACGTGGTATTTTCTTGTAATTCCCTGGGTTGACAGCATGTTTATACAATTTATAGGTCAATGATTTTGAAAGGTTTCGGTGTCTGTTAAAATATCTTGTATATACAGACTACCGCTTTAAAATCATCTATGTTATTCAAACATAGCTAGATATGATATATGTTTCTAACAGGTGTTATTCTGGGGTTACACGGTCTCGTCTTAACGTTTTAACATAAACACTACATTGGTATCGTTCTGTCGACATGGATGTGAACTGTGTGCAATGCTTTATACATAATGTCATAAATGTCATAATAAAGTGGGTGATTTCTACATTCACTGTGGAAAACATTTCGATTCATTTATACATGTAACATGTTTATAAATTGAAAAAAAAATATAGAGCGAACCGCTATTAGGCCATTTGTCTATTTCTGTTTCAGTTTACTTTTTAGTTTGGATTGTCTTCTTTACACAAAGCCCTGACGCAAGGAAAATATCCGGGAGAATTTCGCGTGGCATGGTCGTTTTTTGTTGTTGTTGTTGTTTTTGTTTTTTGTTGTTTTTTTTAACTAGCTATTTGTTCTTTCTTTGTATAAATTGTATTAGTTCTCGAAAAAGACATATTCTAGAGCTAACTGTTACAACATCATTTGTCTAATTTTGTTACAAATTCGTTTTTGTACTAGTTTTGAGGGTCTTCTTTGCACAATATGAGGCATGGCATGGTCGTCTTTTCGTTCGGCGATTTGTTCCGTCTTTATATAAATTGTAAAGTTTTCGTAACAGTCACCATATTCTGGAGCCAACCGATAAAAATCCGTTTGGAGGGACTTATTTGTATAATATGATGATGAAAGAGCCTTAGAACAAGCCATATGTCCGGGAGAATTCCGCGTGGCATGTTTGTTTTTTGTTGTTTTTTTTTACCAGCGATTTGTTCTTTCTGTATATAAAGTGTATGAATTATCGTAAAAAACTCTCGACATAACAGTTCAAAGACCCTTTGTCTGATTCCTTTGCGGATTCGTTTTTGTACTAGTTTGGAAGGTCTTCTTTGCTCAATATGAGGGAAAAGCCCTAACATAAGCAATATGTCCGAAAAATTTCGAGTGCCATTATAAATATGAACGAATACCAAACAAGGGTTATTTTATCAAGATTTTGATAAAAGCATAACCGTTAAATATATTTTGAAATTAAAACAGCTGTATGAAAAAGGGTATAAATCGCACGTGGACACAACTTTAGTATTTAATTGCAGTGATAAACATTATAACTTTTTTTCGAGTTCTCGTTAAATATACAAAAATATTCTGCAAATAAAATATTTATTTAAACAAAAGGAACGAGCAAAATAACGATTTTTTTTCTTATCTTTATTTACTACAGATTCATAAAGAAACATTCTCACAACAAAAGCCAATTAACAGTCCATGGTAATGTAATTATACAATACCGCGCGCGGTAGTTGAAATATTCTGACATATGCATAGGGAAAGGCTTAATATTCTGCAGTTTTAAAATCTGTGATGTCGTTATGAACGGCAGAAATGGCAGAACTAAAGTTCCCGCAGAAAAAGTACTTATACGGTATAAGACCCAAAGCACCTTTCTGCTAGAGCCTAAACCTTGTATACGTCGCGTGCCATGGACGGAACGCAGCCCCACAATATCTGTCCACATTGACACAAAAACACACAGACACATAAACATGACAGATAACTGTGCAACAAGTAGTGAACTGGTACTTCTGTTCAGTCCCGAATCGTCGATGCAAATTCTAACGCGTGGTCCTTCAAAGACGTTATTCCAGGTGACAACAAATTCTCCGTTAAACAGAAAACGCAAAGTTCTGTAATTGTACAGAATGACCTCATCTTGGCTTAGAAAAAATTCTGACTGGTTAAGTTCGACTTGCTCACAGACGTACATTTTTGTTATAATAAGCATGTCCAAACTTGACGAATAAAGACCTATAAGGTAATATAGTGATTTCTCGTGAGTCTTCTTGATGGTGTCAGATACAGACATGATTTCCTTTTCGGCATCACCAAAGCCGGACGTAAATGTTGCAAAACCATTTGATCTGAGAACAATGGTGTCATTGTTCATATGTGCTAACCATGGTCGGCTGATCATCTTTTTAATGTACCGAATGATCCTGCTCGGGTTCTCCCTGCGTTTTTTGGTACCAATTAGAACTATGAAGTTATTTGAGAAGTGCTCTATGTCCGTGACTTTATAGTATATGTTTATTATAGACCAGCGTCGGTCCCAGGGAGAATCCAAAGGAGGCAAAGCTGATGTAATCATTCCAAATTTAATCTTGAACATATCAGCCATATTGATTAGTTCATCCGAAGTTAAGTTGATATAAACACCAACGAACTGGTTGTACCAAACCTTGATTGCATATATACAGCTTCCGTGTTAATTTCTTATTTGACCTGCTGGGCAAAACACATTCCGGCATTTGATACTCTATAATAAAAAACACGCAAAATTATTATTCTTATCTGTAGAAAATTCAATTAAAATACAATTATTATACATTTATCAAACCGTGCATTCATTCATTCAATATTTAACGTTATGATAACTCTTAGATAGAATATTTACATGAATGATCTTGAATAAAGACTCACCTCTTCAAAAGCGCAAACCCTTGGTACGGCTCCTGCATTGGTCTGGTAGTTGCCATTCGTTCTCGTTATCAAACCATCATCTATCAGCGCGGTAAAACCTTTTGAAATGATCCCATCTGACCTACCGTCGGACTTCTTTTCGCAAAAGCTGCTAAAACCTTCGGCATTACAAGTATGACAAAATACATTAGCGTATTTTTTTTTCAACTCATATGGCGCCACAAGTCCGCTTTCACATAATATAACAATATCTCTCTTCGACAGACTTGTCCATTCAGGCATCTGGAAATCCGGGTCCTGAGGGCATTTGTCAATAAAAGGGAGATCGCATTTTGATGTTTGTAAATCATCATAGTCTCCAGGATATATAAAGTTGATTATGCAACTTTCTGGGAAGGTATTTGACTCAAGAGCAATCATCGCACCAATAACTTCATCCGAAATGCAGTTAATTACAGCATCCCAAATTATACCGTCAGAGATGTCATTTTCTTGCGCGCATACCAGATTTTTATAAACTTGTTTAGATCTTGCTGAATAAACAGGATACAAACTGCCCCAAGGAGCTACATTTGCATCTCCACAAGAACTATTTGATGTTCCAGTTGAATTATCTAGGACAATTTTGCCAACAGAGGAGACCATTATCAATGACTGGTAGAGCATTTTTTCATCTTCGTTTGGTTGTGGCGTCATAGGGTACAGACAGGTCCGTTCGGTTGGAAAGTCACGAATCCTTTCATTGACGTCTTGATTTGACGCTAATCTTTCCGGAAAACAGCAGTTACCATTAATAGAACAATCAGGCTCACAGGAACATTCTGAAAATGTTCATTATTCAAACAGTAAAAATGAAGAAATGATCATCAAATACTAGTATTGCGATTTAAATCAGCTTGCCCTCAGATTCATGTTAATAATTATTTTCATGAAAATGCAAAGTAAAATAAGTAAAATATTGTAAAGTTAACAAAGAAAGTAAATAGCAAATGACACTTTCAATTCACGTAAATAACTAAAAATAGAGGTCAAAATATGCAAAAATATTCCTTACTGCGTTAGTCAAACAGTAGAACTATGGTAATAACTAGGGCCAGGAATTATATTCGAATATTCGAAACACTACCGAATATTCGAACATTGAAAAACGAATACGAATATTCGAATGTACATTGTATTCCTTTGGCGTTGATCAAGAAATAATCACTGTGACACTTTGATGTCATCTAATGAAAAGCGGTGGATGCTATGAATATATGAAATGTAAAAAAAACAACAAAAGACTACCAAAGTTGCGTTATTTACTTACCTTCACAACAAGAATTCCCTGAAGAAGCTGAGACTGACTCATTCATGGAGCAGATGTTTACACCAGGACAAAACTGTTGTATGACTCTGGTTAGGTTTTTATAAATCTCAGAATCCCCATAAGAATGTCCACGACCTTCACACAGGCAAGTAAGTAAAATCCCTATTCGCAGCATATCTACAGAATACGCAAAGAGATTATTATTTAAAGTGATAGACAGAAGTAAGCAACGAGTTTAAACTAGCATTAAAGCATCGTTATGTTGCCTACTGTGCCATGTGAAAAAAGGCAAAGTTTGTTTCGGAAATAGATGTCCATTTTAAGTGCATCGTTGGTTTTTATTCAAATGCGTAGGAATACAATCACGAAGGACGATAGGCCTGAGTTATTAATTTATTGATTTCAAAGCATTTGACAAAAAATATCTAATACCATTCTAAGAAACTTATAAGAAAGAGAATTGGTAAAAATATGTTTAACTACATTGAGCGTAGAAGTACTTTTCCTGATGTCATTTGCTTTATTGGCGTCTTATTTGACATATGTTTTGAAGACATGCATAATTAAATCGTGTAAAAATGGACTTGATTGGCCTAGCTGTTTGAAATTGGGAATAATGTAAATCGTGTTAGAATATGGATTTTCGCATTGATGATATTAATCAAGTTTGAAATACTGTATGCAATTTAGTCTTAGTTTGAAAACTTCCGATTTCTTAGTTTTAACACGTATTTATAATGTAAATCCGTGGTTTTAACAAAAAAAATTGTCAAATGTAATATTGAATACTAGTAATTTCTTATTTTGCCATTAATTTTAAATGTGAAATTGAAGTCTTTGGATTTCTTATTTTACCATAACCTTTAAATGTAGTATTTCATACTTTCGCTTGTATTTTCGTTACCATAATCTTATAATTAAGCTTTTGATTATTTATATACCATAAACTTCAAATTCAATTAAAAATAAAAATATTCAAAAGATATGTTTTTTTTTCTTTTATGTCACTTTTTTATTCTTTCGTGAAATACCTTATTCTATAACAATAGTCCAGGGTGTTGTACACATGCACGATCGCTTGACATTTGTTACTAAAATATTAGTTATAACATAGAAACAGTGCTGAATTAAAAGGATATTTTTAAGCACATACTTAGTAGTGGTAATAAGTTAAGAATATAGTGTTTGTTTACTAAAACAATCATGTATAATAGAGAAATGTGATATTATAAAGCCGGTATGCCTGAACTTTATAATCGTTTATTTCCCCCAAAGTAAGAAGCGTCATTAGAGCACTATTCCATAGATACGTGATCCCTGATCAGCTCAGAGACAAATTCGCTCAACAAAGAATACGTTGAGTCTATACCTTTTATCCGTTTATCATCAGCGTCCGCCACGGCAACCGTGACGTTTTGCAGGATGAGCGATTCTTTACGAACACAGACAGTCGCGGACAGGTCTCGTAATGACAGACGCTGCGAACAAATTATTTAAAATTCAACAAAATTCAATGCTGTATTAATTTCGAAAAGCTCATTGAAATAGTGCGGGAGAACGCACAACTACATGATGCACCGCTGACAGATTTTTACACACACAAAAAAATATGTGCTTTTGTTGCAAAAGAGATGAAAATTAATAACCTCATTTGTTCCTTTTTCGTTCTCCTATTCCGTTCCACCTTAATTCTTTGATGGTAGAAATGGTTCTGATACTATGAGGAAATTATATCATATTCTACAAATAATTATTCTTTGTTATACTATAATTAAAGTAGAGCTCTATATGGAATTAATACGTAACTTAGGAATAACTCTCACGGACATGCCCTGCCAGCGTCACTGGCGCGTATCACGGATTACGTACCAATGGACTAGCGGCGTAATACTCACGATCATAGGCCGCTATTCCATTGGTACGCCATCCGTGACCCGCGTCCGTGATCCGTGTCCGGGGCATGTCCGTGGGTATTATTCCATAGGTACGTTTTTTCTATATAATTTTAATTGAAGTGTAGCGAACAGAGGTTAATTATTTGTAGAATATGATATAATTTCATTCTAATATCAAAAACAGTAACATCAAAGAATTAGATAACAAACATTGAATACCAGTTCTGTTTTTAAATAACATCTCTTTAGCAACCGAAGACCAGATGTTGTTGTTTTTTTAATCTGTCATTGGTGCATCATAAAGTTATAGGTTCTCCCACACTATTTTGGTGAGCTCTTTAGTATTTTCTTTCGAAATCGATGAGGTATTTAATTTTGTTCGAGGCATTTGTAGGGATGAGACAAGTCCGTGACTGTCCGCGTCCGTAAAAAATTGCTCATCCTGCAAAACGTCGCGGATGCCGTCGCGGAAGCGGATGGTAAACGGACAAAAGGAAAAGATTCAACGTATTCTTTGATTAGCGAATCGGTAGCGGACAGGGATGACGGACGCGGACCACTGATCACGTACCAATGGAATAGCGGCCATACTCCGGAGCGCATCACATACGCGGATCACGGATCACGTACAAATTGAAAAGCGGTCTTAGTTTCCATACATCTAAACAATAACGTGTAAATGGTTACTGTAAATTACATGTATATACTATAATTCAAAACTGATAACTATATGATTTACCTTTAAATAAGATCAGTCCATATTAGTATAAAACAAATGCTTTCTTTTCTGCAGTAAAGTCTAAATGATTAACCGTCAGTATATATACAAGAACACGTACCAGCAGTCTTAGAAGAAAAGTGAATTAAACCAGTACTAGATAATTAAAATGGCGGCGGCATTCTAATGGATGCGAAAGCCTACGCAAATTTATTATTTGTTCAAAGTAAAACGATATTTCGTTCATGTTAACGATGTTTTTGTCACTATATATTATTTGTTAAAGAGGTTGAAAGCTCAATTATTAGCCAAACTAAACATAAGTAAATCAATCAAATTCAATAAATTATTGGTACCTCTTGTTATTATTATCATTAACAAAGTAATCACGCTAATTTGGTCTTGATAAAAACACGAAAAAGGAGCAGTCTCATTAAAGATGAACTATGGATGAACTCCTAACGGTCAGGTAAGGTTAGCTGATTTTGAAGTCAGCACTATGTATGTAGTAACAAAGTTCTATCAAAATGTCAAAAAAAATGATGGTTTGAAATAAAAGGCCATTTAACATTGCTGAGAACATTACTGATTCTATTGTACCTGTACAAAACCTATATCAGACTCGGATAGCGTCTCGTCCAATGCAGATTTGACCGCTGTGTACTCGTCCTGTATTATCCAGTATTGTACTCAAATATATAATAACCTCATAATTTTATTATCAGTCGATTGCTGCTTTTAAATCGTACCACATGACCATCCAAAGTTATATGACTGTCTAATACGAGAATGTCAAGTACACAACTTGAGAGACATTATTTGACCAGCCATCATATAATTTTTCAGACTTTTCACGAGTCCAGATATATTCCGTAGTCGATTATACATGTATATATCTTAATACTATTGATTGTGACCTCATATTATTATAGTTTGAGAGCTTGATTCGTTTTGTCATGCTCCTAGTAGAATTCATTCGGATAATTTTATCTACATGCATTGTTGGATAAAGTATTGCTTGAAATAAATTGTGCTGCGGGTATGAACCAGGTCAAGGTCACATTGCAAGTGTAATCCGGGTCAAGGTCAGCAAAGATGATAAGATGTCTAAATTTGTCTTAATGCATGGATCACACAAATTACAAAAGCTAGATAAATATACGAAAATCTGTGTCTGGACAAATTTGTAGTCTTTAATTGATTGGTGTATCAGAAATGCACAATTTCCTAGCATATCTTTTTCAACTTATGCAAGGTCAATGTCAACAGAAATGATTAAATGTAAAAAAAATATCAAGAACTAATCTTCTGCATGTATTTGGGGATCTTTGATAAAAATGATAATTAGTTTTACTTGGCACAAATATTCACCATCATGAGACGTATAGTATTGCACACATTAAGCGGGTCAAATGTCAAGGCACGGATTTATAATTTAAATCCGTGGTCAAGGTCAGACAGAGGAATACACTTGTTTGTTGTTAAATTTGTACTGCTATATAACTTGGCATAAATGTTCAACATTGTGAGGCATAGTGTTGAGCACAAAATTCAGGCCTCTTTGGCCAAAGTCAATGTCACATGCAGAAGTCCAAGAGAATTGATCATTAAGTCATCTTGAGCTCTTAGACTTTAATTTGATTATTATAATCATTTGTGACGACACTTCTGTTGACGTGTGTATGCGGAGATTTGGTGTGTTCAATTTGGATAGAATAATTAAAATAATAGACACATCGGCGATTAATAACAATCATCTCGGACTAATTTAAGTAATGCAGTAGTTAAACAAACAGAGGCTGTAATTAAAAAGATATAAATTTAATAAATATCGTTATACTTTCTTCAGTCACGGTGTGTTTCAACAACTTTCAGCATGTACGTTACTTATGTTTATTTTACAAAGGCAATTAATTGTCAATAAGTACTGCGTTTTGAGCTTCTTTTCGTTAAACTCTTTTCTTTTCCAATTATCTTTACATCAGCTAGACGCTTTCATATCTGACCAGAGCGTCTATATGTTATTTGTTAAAGTGTTATTTTCTCGTTTATTTAGTGATGGTAAGCTTTATTTCTTTTAAAATGAAATTGATTGATCAATATAAAATTTAAGACCTTGTTTCAAAAATCTATTAAATGGCCTAAAGATAATTTGAGGATAATTTAAGACAGAATAACGATTCGTCCCACTGACGATTCGCCCCATAATTTCTCACTCATCATCAAAAACGACTTGTCTCTCCATGGTGACGAGTAGCTCCTCAACGTAGTTTTGTTATAGATGGATATACTTGAACTCTCTTTGTCCAAACAGAATAAAAGGCAATCAGATTTGCATATAGTTCTTGCTTTCAAAACTTTAAAAGCCCAGTCTTCCTGTATCCCGGTGTAACCTAAATTCGGCGATATAAGAACAAATGTCAATGGCATTTTCAATAAACTACAGTAATCTATAATTATACTTGATATAATTATACTAAAAATATTTAAAAGTTACTTTAAGTTCATTTCTAACAATGTAATCGTTCAGCGGTTGCCAAATATAAACAAATATGGCTGATGTAAAATCTTACTACAAACTGAAAACGTCACCTAAATTCGGCGATTCTGATTGGGTTGCAGTAATTTTTTTATTTTGGCGGGATTGTGACGAAGAATGTTGACCTAGATCGGCAGTAATAATAGTTATTTTAATATTAGATAAAAAACGGCGACTGTCAAATTATTTTAAGCAACAATATCAATCAAATAGAGGAAAGTATAGATAAACTTGAAATTGCATCAGGAAAAACACACAATTTTCTCCATGTCATGTACAATTTTTAATGCTTACCAGCTGTGTCTCCATCTTTAGCACAGAAAATCTCTCGATTTGTAAAAATAGACCGTGGGACATAAACATGATTGACCTTCACCTCTGAAATCTCGCGGGAATGATGAAAAACAAAACATCGCCGAATTTAGGAGAACGCCGAATTTGGGTCACGGTAGGATACTGGTTTACTTATCTTGGTTCAATGCTTCATTACTTGCAATACACCCATTGACAGTCTCTATATGAACTACGTAAATAACGGAGGTATATCGAGTGAAAAACAAGAGTTATTTCCCTTAGCTTCAAGTAAAATCAATATCTCTACCGCCTCAGAGGTCGAGGGGTTGGAGTCGATTACTTCTAATCCAGTTACCTCTCTGGCGTGGGTCTGATCCTCGGGAGATGCTTTGGTAGTTTAGCGCTGAGGAAGGTAGTCTAGTACTGGTGTAACTCTCCAGGAATGATGGTAAGAAAACTACCCGCCTATATGACTGAAATACTGTTGAAAAAGGCGTAAAATGAAACAAACAAACAGACAAATAAACAATATCTTTAATGCAAAACAATGCAAAATTAGCCGTTTTTAAACCTCTACTAGTTTTAGTCCATTTAATGTCCGATTTTAAATTTTATTACACCAATGAAAAGCTGGTGATCTTAGCTTCATCTCAGTATATATTTCAACACATTGTTTCACACTGAAGGTATTTAAATTTACAGTTAAACCTACCACATGTCAGAACATTTTACATATGTTTTATACAGTGAGATACGCAATTGGTTATCTTTACTCGCAATTCTACTGATAAGAAAAGCCTGTAGTCTGCTAATTTGGAAACTGTCAATCCGTGTACTTGCAATTTAAGATAAAAATATGATAATATTTGTTGTCTACATTTGATTGTTTAGGGTATTATTTTGTTGAAATTTAATTCTTGTAAGTGTCCTATTAAATGTTGTATTTTTTGAATTTATAGATCTTCTGTATCATCAGTATGTTTTCACTGTTGTACAGCGTCCACCGGATATAGCCCCACAAAACACCGAAAAAGAAAGTAAAAAGGTTTAGGTCGAGTTCACCCAAGGTAATGTTTAAAGTTATTATTCCATCATTACTTCATCGATTTTTCCTAACTAAACACTTTTGTGAAGCTAAATATGTCAGGATTTAGGGCAGTATTTGCTTTTTTCTGCAAATTGAATACTTTTTGTTAAATCGGCGATAAAGTGTGCCGTTTTTGTTGACATTTGCGAACGATGTTGATATTTACCTGTAAAAAGGGTCCAAGAGGCATTTATTGTTCTCAAATCCGTGTTTAATATACAATATAGACTTCCGTCTACTTGTATTTAAGTGGTCATCCATCAACTCGCGCTGCTTTTATCAAAATTTGCGAGAAACAGTCTTTCCTTGTGTACAGAGTCTAGCAAGAAATACAAAGTTAAGTGAACGGGGTGTAGAAATTTAATGTACAGGGTTTAGTAGAATGTTACAGTGTATAGCAGTCATATATTTTAAATTTTTATAGTCTTCATGAGCTGACAGTCATTCGAAGACACAAGATATTGATTGTTAACTTCAATAATTACTTAAATTCATACTATAACATGAGAATGTGCCATTCTAGGTAGCCGCTTGCTTTCTTACAAAAAACATTATTTAGATCAAATCAAATATAGTCAATTCATATATTATTTTATATTTTTTTATTGTTATTTTTCATATGAGGAGGCTAGCAAATAACTTTATAACGTATAATGTTTCTTATGTAATTTAACATTTTTTATCCTTTTTAAAATGATAAAATGTTTCACTTTTCGATCCCTGCCCCGGCATCGATCGTCATTCCTTCATCAGCGTACGTGTATGCTCTGGTACTTTATTTAGTGTTTTGTTTTTTTTTGAGAAGAAAATATAGCAGTCGTTTATCACTACACCCCGTACACTTGCTAACAGCTTTCCATCTACACCCCGTACAAAACCCTGCTAGACTCTGTACACTAGGCAATGTCTTTTTTCGCAAATTTTGCTAAAAGCAGCTCGATTTGAGGGATGACCACTCAAATACAAGTAGAAGGAAGCCTATATTTTATATTAAATATGGATTTTGATACAACAAATGCCTTTTGGACCTGATTTACAGGTAAATATCAACATCGTTCGCAAATGTCAACAAAAACGGTACAATTTATCGCCGATTTAACAAAAAGTATTCAATTTGCAGAAAAAAGCAAATACTGCCTTAAACCCTGACATATTTAGCTTCACAAAATTGTTAAGTTTGGAAAAATTGATGGAGTTATGATGGAGAAATAAGTTGAAACATTACCTTGGGTGAACTCGACGTAAACCTTTTTACTTTCGTTTTCGGAGTTTTGAGGGGCTATATCCGGTGGACGCTGTACAACAGTGGTTTTGGTTCAAAATACAATGATAGGAAATGTATATTTGGGTATGTTTGATTATATTGAAGTGAAAGTGTATATTGTGATCCTTAATTAAAGCATAATTGTTTTAGAATTAACATTTATTTTTAGTATATTCTGGCAATATTTGGGTAATTTGTGCTGCCCTCAACCTGACACTTTTTGACAGCGGCACAAAATACCCAAATGTACCCATGCTGCCCCTTTTTGAAAATTTTCCAGCTAGAAATTTTAAAGCTAGAGAAATTAAAATTTGACGCAGTACAGATAGGTTCTTTGGTGCCGGTTTTTCTCCTATCAAGGTACTTTGCGTATTTCTGAGTAAGTTGACATTTAATCTGAGGCCTGTGGAGTAAACTACCTAAATTTTCCATACTGATCTATACAGGTGCCTTTAAACTTGTATCCCAAACCAGGCTTTTAGATTTTTGCTTGTTTGACAGCCCTGAGGCGTTAAGTGTGGACCAAATTTTATGTGTTATAAAGCTGAACTGCTGTTATTTGAATTTTAAAGTCAAAAGTGTACTTTTACAAGAGAAAAATATTAAAGATGTTACTTAGCAGAGCATTGATTTCTGCTGTATTGTCTTCCTCAGACAGATGGAAACTTTTCTTTTATTCCGGAATCAGCCAGCAAAAATTTAACTACTAAGCTGTTGTTTTTCTTCTATTTAGAAGATATTGGCCTCGGTGTAAGGGGGGTGGGGGGAGTTATATATCAAAATTATGACAACTGACAATATAGAGTGTCTAACTACTGGAATCTGCTAGTAAAATTATAAAAAAAAAATATTTAAATTTCAATTTAGAAACCACCAAATAATATTGGCCTCAGTATAAGGCGGGTAGGGGGCGTGGAATATAAAATCATATTGTGACAATTTATATACTGGCATTTTTTTTTATAAATTTCAGGGAACACCAATAAAGGATGTTGTTATATCAGAAAATGCACCTAAAACACTGATGTTACAGAAACATGCTGATTATATTGCAGCATATAGCTCGAAAAAGGAGGATTATGTAAGATGATACCCCTTTAATAAAGTTTAATACTCTAAATTTATGAAATGGTTTTTCATATGTTGTAACCTATGTCTGTATGAAGCTGCATGAATCATATAATAAATAAAATACATATAAAAAATTTCCCTTTGGTGGAAAAATGAACTATGACTATAATCATTAATATTGCAAGTCCATGTTTTAGATGATTCTTAGCCAGCTTGCAGCAACATTATTTACCCATGGAACCAGTGGTTACCCATGAAACCGGTGGTTACCCATGGTACAAGTGGTTACACATGGAACCGGTGGTTACCCATGGTACAAGTGGTTACACATGGAACTGCTGGTTACCCATGGAACCGGTGGTTACCCATGGTACAAGTGGTTACCCATGGTACCAGTGGTTACCCATGGAACCAGTGGTTACCCATGGAACCAGTGGTTACCCATGGAACCGGTGGTTACCCATGGAACCGGTGGTTACCCATGGTACCAGTGGTTACCCATGAAACTGCTGGTTACCCATGGTACAAGTGGTTACACATGGAACTGGTGGTTACCCATGGAACTGGTGGTTACCCATGGAACTGGTGGTTACCCATAGAACCGGTGGTTACCCATGGAACCAATGTTTACCCATGAAACTGGTGGTTACCCATGAAACCAGTGGTTACACATGGAACTGTTGGTTACCCATGAAACTGGTGGTTACCCACGGAACCAGTGGTTTCCCATGGAACTGGTGGTTACCCATAGAACGGTCAACCGGTGGTCACCCATGGAACTGGTGGTTACCCATAGAACCGGTGGTTACCCATGGAACCAGTGGTTACCCATGAAACTGGTGGTTACACATGGAACTGGTGGTTACCCATGGAACCAGTGGTTACCGATGGAACTGGTGGTTACCCATGGAACCGGTGGTCACCCATGGAACTGGTGGTTACCCATGGAACTGGTAGTTACCTATGGAACCATTGCTAACCAAGATCAGCAGGCAAATCGGTGCCATTTGATGGTGGTGTGCAGTGTTTGCTATTTAGTAAGAATTCATGAAATAATTCCTATGAAAAATGTATTTGTCCAGATTGAAAGACGGACAAGTCCATGTAAGGTATTTAACATGGTGTGAAATGTTAATGATTTTCCATCAAAGTTCAAACAAATATTTACAGGAGTACTGTATGACAGAGTATCTACGGGTTAGTGGTATGTACTGGGGATTGACGGCCATGGATTTGATGGGACAGCTTTCACGCATGAATAAAGATGAGGTGGTAGAATTTGTACAGCAGTGTCAACATGAATGTGGTGGTATTGGTGCTAGTGTGGGGCATGATCCTCATTTACTTTATACCCTAAGTGCCGTTCAGGTAATTTATTACATGAAACGTTGATTCATATTTTTGATGAAATAGATGTTGGCACTATAAAGTTGATTAAAATCATGTGCCAGTTGCTTTTATAATTGCTTTTGACTATCCATTATAAAATTATATATATTAACATGTTATTTTCTTCTGAATTATGGTCACTTATGACAACATGGTAGTTAAAACAAAAGTCACAAATAACACTAACATCCAAGTCACATGGAACTGCTTTCCTTCTTAATTGTTTCTGAGATTATTATGGTCCGTGACTGAGTGGTTAAGGTCGTTGACTTCAAACAACTTGCACCTTTCCACTGTGGGTTCAAATCCTGCCAGGGGCTTGGGACTCATTTATGCAAGGAAGCTATCCAGCTAGCTTACAAATAACCGGTGGTTCTACTCAGGGGTGTCCGCTTCCTCTACCAGTAAAGCTGGAAAGTCGCCATATGACCACTACTGTGTTGGAACAACGTAAAGCTCCGCTCCCAAAAAAAATATACGGTAATGGGTAATATTATTAAAGTGGCAAGTGATTGCGTGATGTCTTAATATGAAAATGAATAGAAATATGTTACATATGAATTACCTCCCTTGATCTGTTACTATTAAAGACAAAGATGTTAATAAATAACTAAAATGTTTTATCATTTATCATTCAGATATTGACACTGTATGATTGCCAGAATTGTATTAATGTGGACAAGGTTGTAGATTTTGTAAAAAATTTGCAACAAGATGACGGCAGTTTTTTCGGAGATAAGTGGGGTAAGAATTTAATACTGATAGGGTTGTCCATGTTAAATGGAGTTGTTTAGAAATTGTCATGAAATGTTTAACTTAGTTGTGAACATCACTGATCAAGATTTGTCTTTAGGAGTCCAGTTATTTGTTATATAATTGGAAAGAAGTAAGCAAGGATTTTTTGTATTAGAAAACAGTCTTTAAATCTTTTTAGTAATAATAATTCAAATAAATTTATCGAAATATGATTGGTTGAAAAACTTAGCGTATGATGTCGTATGATGAACAGAATTGTGCACAAACAACATGGTTTTCCTACATCAGAGATGGTTAACTACAATGTCATGTGTACATAAAATTTATTATTGTGTTTTTGTTCTTTATGGCATATTTATAGTGCTTTTAGTCATAATGATCTCATTTAGGCTATATACTCCTGCATATTTTGTATAACTCGTAATAATATAATTACCTAATTACCAAACATTTATTCACAAAAACAATATGGCAGAATAAAACTGAATTAAAAGAGTTGCTAGATCACTATCAATGGCTGCAATATAGATAGTAATAATAATAATAATTTAAAATGTTGAAGATAACTGTTTGTTTTGCTGCGATCTTATGACTGAGTGGTTATGGTCATTGACTTCAAATAACTTGCCGCTCATCTCTGTGGGTTAGAATCCCATCAGGGACTTTAGATTCTTTTATGTGAGGATGCTATTCGGCAAGCTTACAGAAGGTTGGTGGATCTACTTGCAGGTGCATCTGAAGTCTTCCTTCAACATTTTAAACCTGGAAAGTTGCCATATGACCAAGACAATGAAGTTGTGATTTACAATAAACTGTTAGTTTTGCATGTCAGATTGAGATATATTTTACAGAGTAAACAAGTGAGAGGCAATATTTTCATGTGCCCTTCATGAGTGAAAAATAACACAAGAGTGTGTTTCTGACATAATTTCCATTCATTTATGATATATTGTTTTCATCCTCATTCAAACATAAGTCACAGTGAAAATATGGAAATATAGTTTCATTATCTACTGAAAAGCATTGTAATGAATTGTTATATTTACATACAGGTGAAGTTGACACAAGATTTTCGTTTTGCGCAGTGGCTTGCCTGGCCCTTTTGGGACGTCTTGATGAGATTAACACAGACAAGGCTGTGGAGTTTGTCTTGTCGTGTATGAACTTTGATGGAGGGTTTGGTTGCCGGCCAGGGTCGGAATCTCACTCTGGACAGGTGAGGTCAGCTCATTTGTAGCAAAGACAAGGATCATAATCATTGTTTTATGTGAACACAGCTTCCCTTTTGTCCAGTAAACTGTGATATCACATGATTTTCATGGACATGATTTCTATTGTTCTCTTTGAAAATGGTTATGTTTATAAAAATGTATTTGTATCTGTAAACAATTCAGCTTTTTCATTTTTATAAAGAACAAGCTCAATAAGTTTATAAGGTGTGATGGATATAGGGAAAGGGATACATAAATCTATAAGTCTCTTTGTTTGTCTCTTTGTTTTAGTGTGTTAGGAAGGAATCTCTGTATTTCCTATCTACCATTATTTTGTGTGTTACCAATACTGTTTCTGTATTTCAGATTTACTGTTGTGTTGGAATGCTAGCTATACTTGGAAGGTTACACAATGTAAATGCTGATATGTTAGGTTGGTGGCTTTGTGAGAGGCAACTTCCATCTGGTGGACTAAATGGTAAACTTATTTATGTTGTGTTTTTTTCCAATTATATGTCACACTGTCTATTCATAGAAATGAACATACTGGCAATACGATGTTGGCACATCTATGTACTTTGGACACATTTATAGCTATGTGTTATTTGTTAACTTAAGAGGACTTCTCTGTGCATGAATGATGAAAAAAAAAGAAAAAAAAGATTTATAGTACGAACAAAATAGAGTTTGCTTAAACAGCACTATATTACTGACTTTATCTTGTATGAATTTTATAGGTAGACCAGAAAAGTTACCTGATGTATGCTATTCATGGTGGGTGTTGTCATCTTTGAAAATAATTGGCAAATTACACTGGATCAATAAGGTGTGTGGTATTATTAAATTGTTTTATGCACGTTTGTTTTGTTGAGTCCTTAAGGTGGAATTTTGTTAATAGTTAATTAAATAATTTGTTATGCGTTAATTGTTTTGGCTTGTTAGTCAAAAGATTCTGCTAATATGTGTTCAGGAGAAATTTCGACTGTTGTGTTAATAAGTTCACAAGAGGATTTCAAATTATTGTGTTGACATGTGTTCAGAAGAAATTCAGATTATTGTGTTTATAAGTTCACAGGAAACAAATGGCAAAATTAGAATTATTGTGTTAACTTGTTTGCAGGAAAAGTTGGTGAAGTTCATGCTGGCATGCCAAGACGAGGAGACGGGAGGGTTTGCAGACAGACCAGGAGATATGGTAGGTATTGATAGTTGTTTTCCTGTTTAGTGCTATACAAATTTAACAGCATGCTTTATAGTATAAAATAGTGTTACAAGATATCCAGGAAAAAAACCCTCTTACTGCTTGTATGTCATTAGATAGACTTTTGATTAATGAAATGTGCTCAAGACTGATTAGATTGTGTAATATTCTTTCAGGTTGATCCATTCCACACATTGTTTGGTTTAACAGGACTTTCATTAATGGGGGAGGAATCAATCAAACCTGTGAATCCAGTTTTCTGTATGCCAGAGGAGGTGATTAGAAGAGCTGGTATAAAAATGGAGCTATTGTGATAGGGAGATAAATAGAAGAGCTCAGAATAGAAATTAACCATTTCTGATGGGGGTGATTAAAAGAAGATCTGTGCTTTGCTTTGAATCCTGTGTGAAAAGATTTGAAGAGAAAAGCAAATGGAATTTTATTGCTTTGTGGCAATCCTTAATTGTATAAAAGGCTTTAACAATACTTAATTGTACAAAAGGCTGTAAAAGCAACTTCAACTGTGATAGAAATTATTACTGCTTCAACACCAGATGGTTTGTTCAGTTGTGCCATTTGTCAAGTACATTTATAACACTGTAAAATGATGCAAGTGGGTTTTTTAAGCTTACCTGTGCACAAGGTGCTTTAGTGATAATGTGATGTTCGTTTAGTGTCATTCATGATATAATTTCTTAAGGCAACAATTCCATAACAACATACATGTAATTGATTTTTACCAAAATTCACATAAAAGGTCCTTCTACAAAAGTTAGATGAATGGATCCACTGCCATGCATAATTATGCTATTAAACTAGACATAAAAAAAGAAATATTTAAAATTCTTCTCAGAAACTACAGGCACCTAGAGCTTAGATGTTTAGCATTTAAGCATCATCATTGTACAGTTCTATACAATAGTTATACAAATTTAGACCCTAGGGTCAAGATTGGTCTTGCCCTAGGGTTTTCTTAAGTTTACAAATACTTTATAGGCAAACAATCTTCTAGTGTGAAACTACATGGTCTAGAGCTTCTGCTGCATATAGCTCGATATCTACAGAGGTTTTTAGGCCAAACAATAGGGTAGCAGAACTCTCAACTACATAGAATTCAGAACACATTGATTTGTTTCTGTGCTTAAATTTGACAGTTATATCCCAAGCGCTGGTAATAAGTCACTTTTTGTATGTTGTTAACGATGCTTTGGAGGGTTCCAAAAGGTGTTTAAGGATAAATTTTATAAATATATTATTTGGGAGGCAATTTATTTGTGACCCTGCAGTTAATATTATAAAAATATCTTTAGAGCCAGTCAAACATTTACAAAAACTTGATCAGGAGAAGATAAAAGAATTTAACAAAGAATCCATGATTTCACTTCCATTGTTCAGTAAAAGGATTTAACGGTCCACATTTGATACATTTTTGCCCTAGCACCGGACAGTCACTTGGAATATAATTTATTTCCACATCAGTGGGATTTTTTTTCTTTGTTCAAATTGTTGTTTTGTTGATCCGTCACAGTGGCTGCTGAAATGTCAGCTTTCTGTCTCTTTGATGTGCATTTTGGTCAGTTATTCCATTTTCTTATCCTTGGTGTTGCTGTTGATTTATGACATCATGTTGATTTATGACATCATGTTGATTTATGACATCATGTTGATTTATGACATCATGTTGTAAAGTCTGTAGCAAGCTTGTGCTGGAGACTGACTGAGTTTGTATGTTTGATCAACATTTACGCATATTTCAAGTGTTGATCTGAGCCTTTCACAACCAGTTTTTCTCTGACCTTATTCCAAAGACAATATTGTCGCTAATAAAATATTGTTGCATATCCACTGGATTATCACTGTCCTTATTCTGTAACAAGCTGTTCAAATGGTTCATTTTCTTATTGTGAACTTAATTTGAAAAAATATCTGTTATAAATGATGTTTGTTTTAAGTGTGCAATATTCTTTGAATTTATAATGTTACTTCAGTTTTTTTCTCTGTTCGTTTGATAAGTCCATTTTTGAGTATACATGTACATATATCTCTTGTCCCTTTTCACAGACCCATAATTTTATAGAGGTACGGCGAATTTCTTTGTTTTACTTGCCATCGGCTTGAATTTTTTCCATGTCCTTTAACCACAACATCTTGTACTGTTTAAATTCTTTTAATTCCAGTCCATACAAGGAATTTGTTAATAATTATTTTCCATCATGCTTGTAGCTTGTCTTATAATTTTTTTCTTTTTAATTCTTTATATCTTGTTTATTTTTTAATTATTTATATCAACATTTAATAGCTTAAATAATTTTATCATCCTAAATCTTAGGACACCATGATGTTGTATTATGGGGCTTTTGATGTTTGAAGTGCACACTGTGTACATATTAATAAATATAAATATATATAATAATATTGTAATATATAAATAAGCATTATATGATGTACAACAGGCCACTGATTTAGGAGGTTTTTGAAAAATTGTTTAAATATCAACAAAAAATTAATCTTAAATGTTTTGTATACCTCATTCAGGAACCTTAAGAATGTACCAGTTTCCATTTTCATACATATTTTTTGAAGTTAATGTAAAGATTTTCAACTAAACTTTGTATAGGTGGTGCAATATTTAATAAAATACTGAAAGATAATTAAAATATTGCAAAAAAATGTGATTTTGTATAATATTAATCTCTCCAACCAGTATAGACTTTACCAAAATACAAAAACAACATACAAAACAATCATAGCTTCAATAATGTTGAAACTATTTAGAAATTATAAACCCCCTATTTGACCCTATTGCGCTATAAATCATGGTATAATTACAGTACAGATAACGAGGTATATGCAAATTCCTGCTAGTATCAGGCATTACAAAAGCATGACTTCCAGTAGATTATAAATTTCTCGTCGGAAACAATTTGATGCTTTAGCATCAAAACATCTACTTGTTTTATTTGTGAATACTTAAACAGATGTTGTTAAGACCAGACTAAGACCTCGAGTGAAACTGCTAGTATGAGAAAGAAACATGTATAATATACTACATGTACACACAAACGATTAAGGGGAAGTAACTCAATTACAAGTCTGAAATGAAACTAAATAAATTACGTTTCTTGATAGCATGTTAACTGTTTATTATTTGACCATATTTGAGACACCTGTCTTATGTGTTTTACAGCACAATAACTGTCAATAAGATTTGTATTAGAATTGTGTTTTGTCACATTATTTTCTTAAATAAATTTATGGCTTTAATTAACAAAGTCGATCTCATCTCCGCATATCTTTTAATGTAAAAGTCAAGCAATTATTAAAGTATAAAAAATATGAAAAGGCGAAAAAATGAATGATGTACATGTAGTTTTCTTAGCTATCATCTCATTAAACTACAAATAAAAGATAACTTAATTCACATTTTATTGTTTTATGGCTGTTTAATTATTCGTTATTTGTCGAACTATTATTGCTTGTGTTTAAGTGTTCGCTTGTATCCATATGATTTGCTTTCATTTCGGCGCTATAATTTTTGGATGACTTAATATTTAATTCATTCCAAACAGTTTTTAACAGTTTTTATGAAGAAGTTTACTTGCAATTCTCTGCATGGCAATCAATAACAAAATATTAAATACACTTGCGGAATCTTGAAGTGACGTTTTATTTATACGAATTTAAATAATTTAGGGAAACCTTATATGAAACAATAACTTTACAAAGATATGACCCATTTCATTTGTCAGCTGTGTAAGCTTGTCCAAGTTACATTTTCTCATTGGGAAATTATTCGCTCTGTGTCAAATTTTTAGCTCACCTGAGCTTGCTCAGGGTGAGCTTTTAGGATCGGTGAATGTACGTCGTACGTCGTACGTCCACAATTGTTTGTGAACACTCTAGCGGTCACATTTTTGCCTCAATCATGATCAAACTTGGTCAGGATGCTTATCTAGTTGAAAGCTCGGATGAGTTCGAACATGGGTCATCTCGGATGAAAAACTAGGTCACAAGAGCTAAAAATAGAAAAAACCTTGTGAACACTCTAGAGGTCACATTTTTGACCCAATCATCATCAAACTTGGTCAGGATGTTTGTCTAGGTGAAAGCTCGGATGAGTTCGAACATGGGTCATCTCGGATGAAAAAGTAGGTCACAGGAGCTATAAATAGAAAAACCTTGTGAACACTCTAGCGGATTTTCTCCAGCAAAAAGGCGAATGTATTAAAATATAATCAATGCCGTAAAATGAAACTTTATAAGATAAATACAAGGTAGTCTAACTAGACAAAACTTTTTTGATGTATTAGGTTAAGACGCGAACATATTAAAAATACGCGAGGGGTAGTTGCCTAAGTTATATACTACAGTATAGAATACTGTATGTAAGTTTCGACATATATTTTTATGTTTTAAATTTTTGAGTCAGTGCACAGCCATTGTATAAAGTGTACAAAACTTATTTTAAGTGTTTATTTTAAAAGTGGCCCTAATAAGTGGCCGTGAAACGGTGCTATTAAGAAGTGTATTTATTTATTTTGTAATTTTATTGCCGTATTAATTTTAATTGAATAATTTCTTAAAGAGGCTGTGCACTAGACTATTTTTACCATACAGTCTCATGGTTATTTCAAAATTGGGAGGTGCTGGCTACAGATTACCCATAATGTCAAAAAGACTCCATATTGTATATATCCCTTTGCCCCCCGCCCCGTGTTATTTATTACCTTTCTTTTTTAATCCTGTATATATAAACTAGTATCCTTAATACTAGTAAACGTGAACCCGTGCCCCCATATGGAGCAATACGTTTATCACGGGTTCACTCAAGCATGAGATTTTCTTAAATACATTGTATGTTACAAAAAGACTATCTCATCACATTATGGGTAACCAAGTTATTATTATTAGCCATATTTGGGACTTAGATTTTTTCTAATTCTTCTATGAATTGTTCAAGTAATAGAAGATTAATTATTATGTGTGATATCTAGATGCATAATAATTTATAGACCATGAGACAGTGATAAATAGATAGGCCGTTTCCACCACATTTTAATTATTATATTTGTTTTGACTTAGAATTAAAGTTGGTAAAAACTCGTATACATTGGAATGCAACGGGCACCCGCAAAATTTCTATCCAGTCCGCGCGACAAACTTGTCGAAATAGGTGTGTGTGTGTGTTTGGGTTTGTTTACCCTCGCCACCGGAAAGAGACCATATGGGCGAGCATATACTTCATTTATAACCTTTTAAAAAGGGGGAGCTGATGTTTAATTACTTATTGTTATATCCGTACATGTGTTTATGTGCATACCATATCCCCCATGACAGGGTAGTCTCTACGTACAACCTCTGCCATGGGAGGAAGATGGGGCAATCCCATACTAAGATTAAGAATTCTAAAATTAAATTATTAAAAAGCACTTATTTTAAAATTGGCCAAGACGTTTATAGTAGTTACCGTCTTTTATAACAGGTCTATCTAATATTTAGTATAACTAAAAAATTTTAAAATATTACCTATAATTGTAGAGTTCGCATACTTGCGAAGAAGGCATGTCAGGAACGTTTTCTGACCAATTCATTGTGGGCTGACTGTTATTTATGTTGGTTTCTATTTAAATGTTATAAACCGTATACATTGGGATGCATATAATTAATTACATGTTTGTAATTAGCAGTTTGTTTAAATTTTGTAAGTTCTACCGAACACCCGCTTTATAAAGTTAATTTTGATTGGTTTAGAGAGGATTGCCTCCTTTGTCCTCATTGGTCTAAAATTTCTTCTATCTGAATAAGGAGGTCAATCCGATTTTCTTGAAAATTCTGCAAGTTTTTGTGTTGACCTATTTCGACAAGTTTGTCGCGCGGACTGGATAGAAATTTTGCGGGTGCCCGTTGCATCCAATGTATACGTGTTTTTACCAACTTTATTTCAAAATTAAAACAAATATGATAATTAAAATGTGGTGGAAACGGCCTTATCTATTTATCACTGTCTCATGGTCTATAAATTATTATGCATCTAGATATCACACATAATAATTAATCTTCTATTACTTAAACAATTCATAGAAGAATAAGAAAAAATCTAAGTCCCAAATATGGCTAATAATAATAACTTGGTTACCCATAATGTGATGAGATAGTCTTTATGTAACATTTTTAAGAAAATCTCATGCTTGAGTGAACCCGTGATAAACGTATTGCTCCATATGGGGGCACGGGTTCACGTTTACTAGTATTAAGGATACTAGTTTATATATACAGGATTAAAAAAGAAAGGTAATAAATAACATGGGGCGGGGGGCAAAGGGATATATACAATATGGAGTCTTTTTTGACATTATGGGTAATCTGTAGCCAGCACCTCCCAATTTTGATAATAACCATGAGACTGTATGGTAAAAATAGTCTAGTGCACAGCCTATTTAAGAAATTATTCAATTAAAATTACATAGCAATAAAATTACAAAATAAATAAATAAATAAACTTCGTAATAGCACCGTTTCACGGCCACTTATTAGGGCCACTTTTAAAAATAAACACTTAAAATAGGTTATGTACACTTTATACAATGGCTGTGCACTGACTCAAAAATTTAAAATATAAAATATTTGTCCAAACTAACATACAGTATACTATACTGTAGTATATAGCTTAGGCAACTACCCCTCGCGTATTGTTTATATGTTCGCGTCTTAACCTAATACATCAAAAAAGTTTTGTCTAGTTAGACTACCTAGTATTTATCTTATAAAGTTTCATTTTACGGCATTGATTATATTTTAATACATTCGCCTTTTTGCCGGAGAAAATGTGAGCTCGCGGACCGCGCACTGATAGATCCGTACCCTCGCCCGCGATGCTCACAATGATGGGGCACCCCCCCGCGAAGGTCAACTTAACCGCCCCAGAATCTTGCCTATGCTTATTCTGGAGACGGTCGACCCTCACGAGTGAAGCCCCATCAGATCTGTCATATTCCAACTTATGTTGGAATTCTGCCAGATCTTCCTCCAGCGGAATGCCGTGTATGACTACCTCATAGAGGCGTTCCTGAGGTAGTCCTTTAATAATGCACTCTATCCCTCCAAGCTTAAACTTGGGGAGATACAGTGCCTTGTTAAGTGCTTCCATTGACGCGAACTCAAGAAAAATATTACCCGACGCGAGAGGTGTTGCCTTAAGCACATTTTTTACCTTCAGGTGTATTTCACTTGACAGGGTCCTAATTTTTAAATTTGTTAGCCTGCCATTTAGCCCTTTCAGGACCCCGACGTTCCTGGCTACTGCCTTGTTTATATAGTGGCCCTCTCGTTTGTCCAAGGCATTGCCAAGGACACCCGACAGGTCCCTATGGTGACGGGATGGCCCCTGTCGGGCCACCCTGTACCTCATTACAATTAAAAATTATATACTGCGGTCCAGCCGCCTATTCATATAAAACTAGTAAATATACTAGTGATTTAAAGGTTCTGTATTAAAAATGGTATCAGATACCAGCTCTTCTATTAATGTATATGTATATGACAGATATTATGATTGATGCACAAAACAGGTAAACAAACCAAACACACACTATATAGGTCAAATGTGACCGAATGCTTTGTTATAAAATGTATATAAAATTATAAAATGAATAAAACAGGTCCTAAAAAGCAAAGCATTCAAATAAATTTATAAATTTTGGTGGGAGGAAAGGTATATCGTGGTGTCTTGAAGATAGTGGATGTAGTGGGTGGGGTACGGCCGTCGCTATGGATGCTTCTTGGAACGTAGTGGAGCGTGGTTGGTATAGTAGTGGTGTCGTAGTTAGTGGTTTGGTAGTTGTTGTGCCTGCCGCCAATTAATGTTTTGTTCTATAATGTTCAATTCGTGCTTTTATCGTTTATTTTGTCTATTTAGGTAGCACTCCACAGTTAATTTCAAGTTCCTGCCGTCAATGTCCTACAAGCAATACGTCTAATAATTCTGATACCAAACTACACAACCTGGAAAAAGAAAACACATTTTGTTGAGAACATATATGACATAAGATTGCAAATCTACAAAGAAATTATCCCATCTGCAATAGGCAGGCAGTCAAAAAATTTGCAATTCATTCCGTTGAAGCCCAAAATCTACAGTGGCCCGAGACCCAAAACAACACATTTCGACCCTCTGGCAAAAAATATCTGCAAATATACAGGCTAAAGGAACACCGTCTCTGCTTTAGCAACTCCCTATACATGCAAAATATCACAAAGAAACTAGTCCTCAACCTTGTAGATTTTTTGCTACTGCTAAAAGTTTGTACCCCCCTGTAAAATGACTTCTTTTTACCGTGCATGCTGTATAAAAGCAATGTTTACAAAAAATGGCGGCCTTGACATTCACAATCAACAGCATGTGATTTCTGGCCATGTTTTCGAATTTGCCGGTGATCATATTAGATGTCACAAAAACAAATTTTATGCTGAAAATGCATTTTAAAGACAACCAGTCATTTAAATCCAGAATATTCACTATATCCAAGAAATCCTCCCTGGCCATTCGAAGCTGTGGCTTACATTACTGTGGTGTGCTACCTTATGTCATCGGCTATTTATTTACGTTTAGCCGGAAACGGTGCTACCGTAAGAATCGTCGAAATAGGTCAACAGAAAAACTTGCACAAACTTCAAGAAAATCGGATTGACCTTCTTATTCAGATAGAAGAAATTTTAGACCAATGAGGACAAAGGAGGCAATCCTCTCTAAACCAATCAAAATTAACTTTATAAAGCGGGTGTTCGGTAGAACTTACAAAATTAAAAAAAAAAAAAAAAAAAAAAAAAAAAAACTGTGCTAATTACAAACATGTAATTAATCAAATGCATCCCAATGTATACGGTTTATAACATTTAAATAGAAACCAACATAAATAACAGTCAGCCCACAATGAAATGATATCGTTCCTGACATGCCTTCTCGCACATAAGTATGCGAACTCTACAATTATAGGTAAATTTCTAAATTTTTTTTAGTTATATTAAATATTAATTAGTCCTGATATAAAAGACGGTAACTTATATAAACGTCTTGGCCGATTTTAAATTAAGTGCTTTTAATTATTAAATTTTAGATTTCTCAAACTTAGTATGGGATTGCCCCATCTTCCTCCCATGGCAGAGGTTGTACATAGAGACTACCCTGTCATGGGGGATATGGTATGCACATAAACACATGTACGGATATAACAATTAGTGATTAAACATCAGCTCCCCCTTTTTAAAAGGTTATAAATGAAGTATATGCTCGCCCATATGGTCTCTTTACGGTGGCCAGGGTAAACAAACCCAAACAGACACACACACACTCTAGCGGTCACATTTTTGCATCAATCATCATCAAACTTGGTCAGGATGCTTATCTAGTTGATAGCTTGGATGAGTTCGAACATGGGTCATCTCCGATGAAAAACAAGGTCACAGGAGCTAAAAATAGAAAAACCTTGTTAACACTCTAGTGGTCACATTTTTGACCCAATCATCATCAAACTTTGTCAGGATGCTTGTTTAGATAATAGCTCGAATGAGTTCGAATATGGGTCATCTCGGATGAAAAACTAGGTCACCGGAGCTATAAATAGAAAAACCTTGTTAACACTCTAGCGGTCACATTTTTGCATCAATCATCATCAAACTTGGTCAGGATGCTTATCTAGTTGATAGCTTGAATGAGTTTGAACATGGGTCATCTCGGATAGAAAAGTAGGTCACCGGAGCTAAAAATAGAAAAACCTTGTTAACACTCTAGCGGTCACATTTTTGCATCAATCATTATCAAACTTGGTCAAGATGCTTGTCTAGGTGATAGCTCGGATGGGTTTTAACATGGGTCATCTCGGATGAAAATGTAGGTCACAGGAGCTAAAAATAGAAAAACCTTGTTAACACTCTACCGGGCACATTTTTGCATCAATCATCATCAAACTTGATCAAGATGCTTGTCTAGGTGATAGCTCGGATGAGTTCGAACATGGGTCATCTCGGATGAAAAACTAGGTCACAGGAGCTAAAAATAGAAAAACCTTGTTAACACTCTAGTGGTCACAATTTTGACTCAATTGTCATCAAACTTGGTCAGGAAACTTGTCTAGGTCATTGCTGGTAATAAATGGAACATGGGATATCTCGGATGAAAAACTAGGTCACAGGAGCTAAAAATAGAAAAATCTTGTTAACACTCTAGTGGCTACTGTTGTGATCCAAATATTCTGTTAATTGGTCTGAAAGTTTGTTTTGATGATTTCTAAGTCAAGATCGAACATGGGTCATCTTGGATGAAAAACTAGGTCACACTGCCCAAATATGGAAAAACCTTGTTAACATTCTAGTGGTCACATTTTTGATTCACCTGTCATGAGACTTGGTCAGAATGCTTGTCTAGGTAATTGTTTTGATGAGTTTGATAAGTCAGATGAGCGATCTAGGGCCATCATGGCCCTCTTGTTTATATACTCGGTATTGTTTAAGATTTTTGGTATTCATTTATATTGCTAGCACCAGATAGTTAGCCTATTGAGGTAGTGATATTAAATAACCAAACACACACACTAATGTACTTTTTGCCAAAAATACGGAATTTGACTTGTTCCATTTGATTTCCTATTCAATTAATATATGAAAGTGATCCGTAGTTTTGTAGATGGTTTCCTATATAAGCTATGGATCTCTTTAGCACATATGGAGCTCAGATTAATTTTTGACCAGCAATTCCTTTATTTGGAAACCAATCTCAATAAATGTTTCAATAAGTGTTTGTTTGAATGTTAATTATTGTTTGGTGGTAAGATTTTGTAAAAACTCTGTATTTTGAGTCCGTCTTCATACGCATTGCATATTTGGACAAACCATAACCAACGATAGAAAGAATATTTCGATGAAGACTGCATAAAAATCCAAACAAAACTAGGCAAATATTAGGGAAAGCCAGGAGGGTAGAATCACATTTCGATTTTCTTAAAAAAAAGCTTTGAAATTTATATGTTTAAAATGTTGAAATTTACCCTGTGATTAAACTATTTTCTCCTTCACATATTGAGTTATTTAAAGCGCACATCTTGAGTAGCGGAAATTAACATATATTTATTACCGATGCTCAAATTTTGAGATCCACATATGGTTCCACCCCCGTAATAGTAAACTAAGGTAAGTTAAAATTTGTGAGATTAGGAGGGACTACTTTGAGATGACCTTAATAAATAATACTGAATACCATTTAGTTTTGAATTATTTTGGTCCCATATACATGTACATTTAAGTGCATCATATACAGGAACTGACATTTCAGAAAATAAATGTTGAAAAACAGATATATAGCGATAGAGATGGTCCCATTCAATTTTCTGTCAGAAACTGAAATTTTATCAAAAATTTCGCGCACATTTTATAAACGGGTAGAGACATGTAGTATGAACTATTAAGAGCGGGGTACCAGTACTTATGGTAAGAAAAAAAGAAGTTAATTTATACGATTTCAAGTTGGAAACTTCTTGAATATCCTTTTATCCATATAAATTTGCTGTGTTTGTCAATGTGAGCGTCGCTGTTTCTGTCGATGATCTTTGTATGATTTGTCGTATGAGTCGAAGTAGCAGGGCCGGTAGAGAACATGTATGAAAATATACAGAAGTGTTTTTGATATAAATTAAAATGTTACTGATATCACACAGTTCTGATAATATATGTATGTTATACTAATTATGTAGAAAGTGAGTAATTTACAAGTTTAGCTTAACAAAGTTCCTTTTAGGGCAAAATTAAATTGATAAATATGGTCAAAAACAGGACGCCGGGTGCAGAAGCTGGAGAAATAAAGATTTGCATGTATCTTTAAAAATATATATCTATAACAGCTGAGAAGAGTTCTCAGGAACAAAAAAATATCTTAGGAAACAATGCCCCTGATGAGAAATTGTAAAACATGATATGACGTAAATATTGTCTCTGATTTGAACCATTTTCGCCCGGCGAACCCGCCAAGCGAAAAGTCGAAAATCAACAAGTTAAAATGGTTGGAACACGCTTATTAGCGAGGGCGCGGGTTGAATTTTAAAAATAAAAACTCGCCCCGCAGGGGCGAGGAGCGACCGGATATTTTAGAAATAAAACGGCGGGGTTGCGGGACAAAAGACATGGGTTTTTGAGACAAAAACCCTTCTAGTTAGAATTGCAAATCCATAAAGCATTGGTAATTAGAAATACAAATCTATAAAACAATGCTCATTGAAATTAAAAATTTATTAAGCATTGATAATTGTAATTACAAATCTATAAAGCATTGATGATTATAATAAGAGATAAATAAAGCATTGATGATTACAAAAACAGGTCTATATAGTATTGATAATTACAATTATAAATCTATAAAGCATTGACAATTAGAATTACACATTTATAAAGTATTGATAATTAGAATAACACAACTGATCTATAAAGTATTGATAAAAAGGATAACAAATCTAAAAAGCATTGATAATAGAATAACAGATCTATAAAGAATTGACAATTAGAATAACAAATCTATAAAGCATTGATATTAGAATAACAGATCTATAAAGAATTGACAATTAGAATTACAAATCTATAAAGCATTGATAATTTGAATAACAAATCTATAAATCATTGATAATTAGAATTACAAATCTATAAAGCATTGATAATTGAAATTACAAATATATAAAGCATTGATAATTGAAATTACAAATATATAAAGCATTGATAATTGAAATTACAAATATATAAAGCATTGATAATTGAAATTACAAATATGTAAAGCATTGATAATTACAATAATAGATCTGTAAAGCAGTGATAACTGGTATTACTGATCTATAAAGCATTGTAGTTATGTATAGGATTAAATCCTAATATTAATTTATTTTGTATGAAAATTGAAATGACCATTAAATGTGCTACATGTATTTATATGAAAAGTTTTCTATGTTTTGTTTGCTATACCTCTTGCAAAACAAATTTATAAGGTTTGTGAGGCAGGGTTGGATGGTAAAACTGGTTTTTGGGTGTCTGTAGACACACTTATTAATATGTGTGCTTCTTGAAAAACCTCCACATGTTTTGATAAAAAAGTGACCGGTATTAATAAGCATGAAATCTACTTGCACATGTCTAAATTTGACATAGACCTTTAAATGACATTGACCTACAAGGTCAAATCCTTTAATTTTGCTTAAAATGTTGTAAATTGGTAAAAAAATAGATGAATTTTAGGCTACACTTTAGAATCTGTCCGCAGCAATTCTTGACAGTATGATTTTACCCATGTATTGAATATTATCAGATTATTTCTACAAAATCACTCAGGTTACTTCTTGGGCTATAGGTTATGGGGTTATGTGGCAAGGGTTTGGATTTTATAGCACGGATTGTCCTGTGGGCAGATTCTTAAAGTGCTCCGAATTGTATTTATTCATTGATAAAACAACCCTTTGGAAAATGCCTTTGAGACGGTTAAACTTTATTTGACCTTTCTATGGCACTGACCTTTCATTATGATAAATTATTGAATTAGCCTGTTATTTACTGATTTGATGTGTACAAAACAACACTGATGTCAAATCTGTCACAAAGAATATTTATTTGGACCATCAATAATTTAATAGATTTTTATGCCCCCACAGAGTGAGTGCATATAGCGTTGCACTTGTCCGTCCGAGTGTCCGTCCGTACGTCTGTCTGTCCGTCCGTCCGTACGTCCCGAAATCTTGTGAACGCAACTCCTCTTAAACCGGATGGCAGATTTTGCTTAAACTTCCAGGGATAAACAACCTTTATGTGTAGATGGTAGTAAAGGAAGGAATTTTTGCTGCGACCAAATTTAACAGAATTATGGCCCTTTGTTGATTTTTTCACTATATATTATGTAGAAATTTTGTGAACGCAACTCCTCTTAAACCGGATAGCAGATTTTGCTTAAACTTCCAGGGATGAACAACCTTAATGTGTAGATGGTAGTAAAGGGAGGAATTTTTGCTGCGACCAAATCTAACAGAATTATGGCCCTTTGTTGATTTTTTCACTATATACTATGTAGAAATTTTGTGAATGCAACTCCTCTTAAACCGGATGGCAGATTTTGCTTAAACTTCCAGGGATGAACAACCTTTATGTGTAGATGGCAGTAAAGGAACGAATTTTTGCTGCGACCAAATTTAACAGAATTATGGCCCTTTGTTGATTTTTAGTTTTCAACTTGTTGCACATGTAGTCCAAAAAATATTTGACCTAGAGTCATAAGATTGACAGAACAGTGGCGTGTGGGGGCATCCGTGTCCTATGGACACATTTCTAGTTTTATCTATACATTTGAAATAGCAACTTAAAAATTAAATGGGTCAAAGCGTTCAAGCCAAATTTATCCAGCTTATGATTTGGCCAAAAATTTCGGAAATGTTCTATTTGATACTACTTTCGTCATAAGATGACCTTGTCCGAATCCCCAAATTTTGTTTGACATCGTGTAAACAGACTGTATGCATTTGCATGCATTTAAGTTCAGTTTCACTTTGAATGAAATGTTGTTGTCAATTCATCTAATACGCATTAGTTGTTCTGAATTGGAGGATTGTAAATATTTTATTTGCTTGTATCAACACTTCTAGGTTTTCAAAATACATTTAATCATATAATCAGAAACCATATTCTTTTTCAACACTGTTATTTTCCTACTGAAAAGGCATTATCTATCAAAAACATATCTCAATGTCTCTTTGAAAAGTCTAATTAGTTTGAAAATCTATTATACATCCCCGGTCATTCATGCCTGCAAGTAAAATACGGATTTGGACTGATGTTTTGGTGACAAACATTAATTAAGCAATGGTTTTAAATGGAATCTAAAGCATGTTTTTCTCGGACATGTCGAAACGTGTATAATAAAATGTGCACCCAAACATGAACCAGAAGTAATGTTCAAAGAAAAACTTTCATTTAACGCTTTTGCATGTGTTAAAGACTGAGATTTTCCTAGAAACTATATAGACGTGTTTGAAACCCTTGATTTTTTTAGATATCAACTAGAATTTTAAACCCTGTCTAGCCTGAATTCTGTTGTAAAATATGTAGACACTTGTATATTAAAGGGACTCAACTGAGGTTTTTTACATGATGGGACTGGCACTTTTTATTACATTTGATGTACGTATAGACCCACAACTTGTGTTCATTCGTTCACTCCGTTTTTCCAGAAGGACTATTTTTCTTGTTAATATGCTGTGTACGTAATAACTGAATTTTATAGTCAATTTAGTTATAGTTAGGATTTGAAAGAAAGTAAAACAATACTTATATCATTTCCTCTCCAGATATCGTCAATTTAATTATTTAGGAGACAAAAATAGAGTAAATTAATGAGTGTTTTAATCCGGAACTTGTATTTCATCTGGGTATATTTTACATAACCCGGTCTTCACAAGACACTGAATCCATCTTATTTAGATCTTATGGAGACCAAGTATAACCAATTATATACATTGTAATTAAGGTACATGTACTCTAACATTTAACCATTTTATAACACGTCTTCTCGAATATTTGCAATTTAATTATTCAAGCCGAAATGTAATGGTTTTACATGAATCACAATATAAAATACATTTTTTGTTCTTCCTGTCCGATCTTGTCACTATAAATAGTACGTACAGTGAATGGAGCAAACTTACAGGTACTATAGAATATGATTAAAAAAACAACAACAACACAAATTCAATATGGCTGCATCAATCTGCAAGAACACTTTTTTAGTTACCGTACATTTGTAACAAGAAGTATCTTTAAAAAAAACTGGTAAAACTGCTTTTATATGGTCTATTTCGGTATGCACATAGTTTTTTCTGGTATCGTGGACATTATTCAATTTGGTAGTCTCCTCATTTTAGAATGTCATTCATTTATAACTCGGTAAATTCATATGTTGAATAAGATATTCACGAGTTAATTACTGATTTTTTAAAATTGTGTTAAATATTTATTGGGAGGAAGTTCCCAGATTTCAAATATCCGAGACATTTAACTAGAAAGTTTGTTTCTGATACTCCTTTAGAGTATTCTATAATTTGGACATGTATAATTATATATGTTTCAGAAAGACCTTTTAGATAATTACACCAATTATAGAATGGACAATGAGATTATCCTACGGATAAATTTAGTTCTTCCCTGTAAGATTGTGCAGGCGGTCAAACCGATATTAGACGGACTTCGTCCAAAAATAAAAACTAGTCAAATTCACACAGGCTCCAGAAAACATCATCGCAACCATAATCGTGCCAAGACCATGTACCCTCCGAACTCTGCAGCACTACGCACTTCTCGTTTGGGTCGTCCCATGGTTGACTTGGTCCCCATTTCACGAAATAGTCAGAGATGGGTGTACCGTCTTCCCAGTAAAATGTTCCTCCACTTGTGTTGCGCGATGCTCCTATCCAGGTGGCACCATTGTAGTCTGAAACAATGGAATAAAACTTTAAATTTTTAAAATCTATATTAAAAGATTATGAAGTGTTTTAAGAAAAGGCATAGTATGCCTTAGAAACGAACAAATTCCTACCTCCTTAGAAAGGGCAAACATGAATTTTATAGTGTTTTAATAATGGTTTTGGAGCATGTAAGATATTTGTTACCTTAAAGAAATAGCGCTTAATGTTAAAAACATTTGTAATAAAAGAAGTAAATTGTAAACAAATTATTTTGACATCCATACAAAATGCTAAATCCCTATAACTGTTCTTATTGCAAAATACAACAGAAGAAAATGCTCGTTCAGGTAATTGGCCGACGAGTAACTGGTTAAATACTATAAAAAGTACACCAAAAACAAAGCTTATGAGAAATAAAAATGACAAGATTTCTGGGGCATAATGGGCTTTTAGGTTACAGCCAAAAAAATCATAGAATACCGATGTTAAATGCAGAACTGGAGAACGTTGTTCGGAAAGATTACTTGAATTTAATGCGTAAATTAGTTAATATTTCCTCTATATAACTGATGTATTAAGCATTTTATTTAGCGAATGGTTGTATTATTTGAATGATACCCCATGCTTACTCCCAGGCAAGCTCTTTTGGTGGATCCATTCACACTCGGATCCATTCACACTCTGTATGGTAGCTGAATGGTTTCATTACTGAAGAGATTCAATGTCTAAGTGGAGTTCGAACCCATATTGGAAATGAGCAAATGACTCACGGCCTGTGACCCTGACCATTTGTTCACTTGTGTTAAAATGTGGAGCCAAGATATCAAAACTTAAACTGGTAATTTACATGAATAATAAAAAACAACAAAAGAACATGCATGATATTAAAAGTACTTACCACTGTCGAATGCTTGATCCTCTATATATATTTCTTCCTCTTCTGATGTTATGTCTGCTAAATGTCCACCTAAAGTCTGACAGTGTAGCTAGAAAATAATCATTAGTTTTCATATAGTTACTATAACTGGTTTATCGCAATGGCATAATGTTTTCTTTTTATGTAACAGTAATAAATAAATGAATCAATAAATAAATCGTTAGCTACATGACAGTTATTTATGATAAGGCAGTTTTTTCAAGATGTTTTCGCTCCCGAAAAAAAGAAAGATCTATGAAATACAGCGTTAGAATCGGATTGTAAAAATAATTCATTCAGCGGAAGTACCTTTTGATTTCATTTCATTAATTTTCTTATATTTTTCATTGAATTTATAGAGGATATTTAAGTTTTTTCTATAAATACATGATTTATTTTCATCGAGTGGTATGAAAATAAATATTTCATGAGTGGCGGTAGCCACGAGTGAAATATGGTAATTTTCATGCCACAAGATGAAAATACATCATATATTATGGAAAAAACTTGAATTTTCTGTTTATTATATACATTTTTCTCATTTTTGACATTAAAATTGGAAAGACTTTCCCTTAAATTTTGTGTACTGGCAGAATTTAAAAGAAAGTAGTCCGGAAAGACACCAGTGAAAATACGGAAAATATGTTTCACTGCAATGAATTTTTTTTTTTTTTCAGTGAAAATACGGAAACTGAAAATACACATTTTATTTCATCAATATTTCTCAATATTTCATTTATAAGTATATAATAAATTTATTTATTTCATTTTATTGATTCCATTTTTTTTGCTACTGGGAGCCTCCTCTGTAAAAAAACTACATTGATATTTACAAAGTGCGAAAAAAAGCAGTCAAGTTTTTCCATATATGAATCAATGAAAAAACTGTACTGCTATATATCAATACAGTTGTCAAATGCTCATTGAAGTGTACTGAGTATAATAGGTTAGTAAGAACAAAGGGAAAGTTCCAAACCATGCGATAAAAAACTTTATCAAACGCATGACTTACTCCACTTTAATTTAATTATTTGATTCATTTAACTGGAGATGAACGTTTGCATAAATAAAGCGTTTACATGAATAATGAATTGAATTGTGTCCCGATCAATTCTCTTGTGTCCCTGACAATGAACTCACGCCTACAAAGATACGTTCGGTCATTGCCAGTGCATTTTTAATTTTAATAGAAATGCTAGTATTTTAATAAAATGATTTTTAAATGAGAGAAGAATACCATGCATTTTAAGTCCATCACAAAAAAAAACAATACTCGTGTTAACACATATCTTAATTGTTTAATTTTCAATGTTTGAGCAATTTTCCCCTTTACACATGCACATTTAGTGACGACTATATAAAACAAAGCACTCTGAAGGACAGTTTAATCCCCTTCCGCAGCTGACTTCTTGACCTTTAGCCAACAAATTTTACCATGCATATAATAAGCACATAGTTTCATGATAGTAAATATGTGTGATATGTTATTTGAAGTCTTCCATGAAGTCAAAAAGTTATGGAAAACATTTAACCTTGACCTTGCGGATAGCATCATGAAGCTCTACACATCATGTCAAAATGGTGATCATTTCTGCCAAGTAATCTTAAAAAACATTACAGCGGTTAAAATGTTATGGATAAGTCATGAAATGTAGACTTTTAACAATTTATCTTCACCTTGGAGGTAGCAATGCAATTATTGAGCTCTGCACATTGTCTCATAATGGTGATCACTTGTGCCAAGTTATTTCAAAAAGGTTTCAGCAGTTTAAAAGTTATGGAGCGGACACAAAAGTGTTACGGACGGACAGACTGACGGACAGATTGACAGACAGAGGCCATTCCTATAATCCCCTCCCTACCCGCTATGCGGAAAGGGATTAAAAAAACTTATTTTATAACAAATGGATACGTATATACGTGTAGTTATTTTAATGCAATGCTACAACCATGTTAGGAGTATTTTACGGTGACTTAAACTATACAGTAAAGCAAATGCAGTCTTGCAAAGTAAATTTTTATTTAAGTAAACATATTGACATTGGTATTATAATGTAAACAAATATAGTTCTTCTTTTGTCAGCTGACCTTAAAACAATACAAATTTTTATGATGACCACCAATGGAGGCATTATTATGTGGGTTTTTATCGGCCCATTGAATTTAAGCGGTATATAACCGTGACGTACATTTAACAGAACGAGCATTATACCGGGAAACTGCAATCTTTTTTATTTAATTTTTAGATTTGTATTTGAACAATTGATTTTTTTCTGCAGAACTCCTTTTATTTCTAAGAATTTGAACACAATGCTTTCCCATATCTCCTACCACGAATATCAATATTTTATCGATTATTTTCTTTTTGACTTTGTCGCTGCCATTTTCGATTCTGATACCTGTAAGATATACGCGATCTGATTGGACGTCCAATTGGGCTCGTCCAATCAGATCGCGTATTTCAACCCAGGTATCAGACTGTAAAATGGCTACGACAATTAACAAAAAAAAAACGTGAAACAGAAAAAAATCGGAATGATTTTGATATTTGTTTGACTTGAATTAGATAAGCTGTAGAATTCTAGTTCTTTTTATTGATGTTAATGAATGATGCAAAATCCCACCGGAATGCGCCTCAGTCGCAGAAACGACGATTTCCCGTGTTCCACATTGTTTGGAAATGAACGTACAGAAGGCTTTTCACCTTTCCATAACTATAATTTTGATAGTGGAATTTTTTTTAAATAATTTTATCGGTGGTTTTGTATTTGGTACCTAATAGTAAGCATTAGAGTGTTGAATCATTTTTTCAGGGATTTAGTATGGGTCCAGGGGTAGATAGGGGTGGGTGTCCACACACTGATACTGCCACCTGTGCTATTTCTTTTTTTTCCCTTTTTCTAGAGTGCGGTAGATAAAAAAAAATTGTGCAGTGTTTGTTGCACTTTGGTTCGAACTTTACGCGATTTCCTTTATCTTATGTTGACGTTTTGACGTAACGTAACGTTTCACTTGTAATACCAAGACGTCAAAAAAAATCGTTTTTCTGGCTATATACCCTTTTAATCACAGAAAAGATATAGCAACTCAAGGGGGAGAATCACGCCGTTCGTTACCCAAACAAACAAGATGGCGGGTGCCGCCAGAAATTAAGTATTTCCCTTACAGATGAACACTTACATACTTAGTGTCAACCTATTTATTTGGCCTCATTTACATTTTCTTTATGACGTCTCTATATCTATTTTTACGGACGCGGTTCTATGAAGCAATATGCAAAATAGAAGGCTACTATGAATGGACTTTAATGTAGTATCAAAAACGGCCAACGAAAGCGCATTTGCAAATTTATGGAATTGAATATTTTTACAATGGGTATTTTTCATATCAATTAATAACTCAATTACGGTTATTTGTTGAATGGTTGAATATCGGTACAATGTCAAACAAACATGTTGATCTAACACATACATGTTTGTTTGTTGTTTGTAAAAGGGTTTTGTTTGGTTCTGTTATGACCTAGCCGATCAGCAGGAAAAAAGGTTAATTAAATGCACGTAAAGTACTAGTAACAGCATTGACTTGAAACTAATAATGTTTATTTAATTGCAATCATATCATATATGTAAACATCCATTTCAATTACTTTTGTCTCTTAATGTTTTGTGGCCCGATTTTCAAGAATTACTTGAAGCGACTATCCGTGCATTAGGCATATATCTGGATTACTTCTTACCAAGCTTTTTAAAGTCAAAGACCGAACCGCTCGGCTACGGAAGCGGCACCCCACCCGCATCAAATAATTAATTCTAAACGATTCAACTACGCCGTTAGAGCTACAAGAATCGGGTAGTGATGCAAAGAAATAGTATATCAAAATAATGATTCAAAATATCTAGACTTTGGCAGCTAGCTACTTTTTTGTAAAACGGGTCGAAACTGAAAAATCCATATTCTGTAGTCTGTCATACATGATTGAAATCGTTCTACATGCGAGCATAATTTAGTAATCGTTTAAGGATACAAAGAAAGAGAAGTTATGCTTACACTTGCATTGCCCCATGTTTTGCCTTCAGTAACAAGCATGTACCCTGAAATAAAACATACACGAACATATGAAACATTCATGTGTGTAATAAAAACATATCGAGTACCAAAACCACCTTCATTTTATTGACCTGTAAATAGCGAATAAGAATTGTTATTATTTCGTTCTTTTTCTTTTTTAAGGCGTATTCTAGGGGCACATATTGATATCTAGCAGAATAAAACTATAAAATAAGATAATGTAAGTTATCATTTGTATATGTGCTGCCAATTTGTTTTAACGAAAAAGCGCATATATGTAAAAATTAACGCATGGTTTATTGAAGGTGATATGTTAAAACAGAAATGAGCACAACGGAAATAGCAATTTAGGCATGGTTGATTGAAGAAGATATATTTAAACGAAAATGCGCATTCTCCAAATCCCTCCAGAGGCGTGCAGGTCACGGAGAAGGCACACGGCAGGTCAAGGTCAAATCATCTCAAGTATCAGAGATGATTGGATAACCTGTCATGACTAACTCTGGAGGATGGCGCCAGCAAGAGCCATTTTTGTTAGAAATGCCGTCGGGAAGCCGATGGCCGTCTCCTTCAAACACCAACGAGCTAATAACATGACAAGTCGCCGCTGATGTGGGCTCAATGATCGGACCAGCAATAACGCATATAATCTGGCCTATATGGTTAATTCCGGCGACCAGTATAAATAACCCTATTTTATTACTACTGTAACGTACTTTTGCCGCAGTGTCAGGATAGCTGTTTCAAAAATACGCCACAAGTTCTACTGTATAAACATATATGCTAACTTAGCATCAGTTATTTGCTAACTTAGCATCAGTTATATACAGCACCCGGTTTCAATGTTATATAAGTAGACTCTTTTCTTTAGGATTTCCGGAATAAATAATACAACGCTTTCGTCAAGTTTCAATACTTTGGTTTAATAGTGTATACATAGTTTTGTATACATAAACTGCATATATATATTCTAACATTTAATATATATCTTATCATCAATATACAGAAATAAGTTTCGGTATCATTTCATAAGGCGCTATGTTAAGTG